>NC_083770.1:16909973-16969973 GCF_963514075.1 Conger conger | reverse complement strand
TGTTGATTGAAGAATGTAATCTGGACTATATATTGTATTTTTTTTTCCAATAAAGGTTTTGCAATGACATACGCGACCAATTGTTTCATTGGACAGGACAGGATACATCAACTGCTTTGCCCAAAAAACTAGCAGTTCCTGCTGGGCATTTAATTTATGTATTTTTTTATGTGCAAAAGAATTCAAGAAAAGATTTAAGATGTTGAATCTCACAGCCAGCAAAAAAGAAATAGAACAAATATATGCGGGTGGCATTCCAGACTTGGTCAAAATCCAGGGAAAGTCAGAAGTTTGTTTTCCCTCACAGAATTTTTTTATTCTCCGTTAATGCCAGGGAAAACAAATTATTTCTAAAAATGTTCACTCAGGCCCAGTTAATGGCACATTCAGTGTGTCCACTAACCTTTGGCATACTTCTCCCTCAGAAAACTGTGTGACTTCTGCTTTCCGTGTCCCCGGTGGAAACCGTTAATCTCACACATTCATTTCCTTTAAAAAATGCAAGTAGTAGTCTTGGATGCTTTCACGTAGAACAGGACTGCCCAACATTGGAGATCTACCATCCTAGGTTTTCATGTCAATTTGGTACACAATTTGGTACACCTGATTTCACATCTAATTAGCACCTCAATGGGCTCTCTAGCTGTTGAATGAGGTGTGCTTTGTTATGGTTGGAGTGAAGACCTATAGGACGGTAGATCTCCAGGAACAGGGTTGGGCAGCCCTGATATACCATAGTAATGTGCTGCAATTCATTCCGCAGTCAGAATTTGAAAACTGTCAGCTACCATGAAAAGGAAACATGTCAGAGGATGGGAAGTTTTAAGGTTCACAAACTACTCTCTGGTAGGTACCATTTTGTTAAGAAAAAGCCTAATCTAAGTGCTGATATCACAAGTTCACAACTCCTATATTTACTTAAAACATGTAGGCGGGACTTTAACCATTATTCTGCTGAAGGAAAATAAACTTAACCTCCACGGAAACAAACATTAAACATTCAATTCTAGTGATACCAAATTAACTTCTCACAACTGAATTTAAACCAGGCCAACATATGCAAAGGTCAAAGGTCAGCATTCAATCAATAGTTAACCAATCAGAAAATGAGTGATTCTCAAATTATATATGAGATCTGTAGGTTATTCCAGGTGTTCAGGAAGTATGATCCCAGCCTAATAGACTGGCTCACAGTGATGACAGATTTTGTGCCAACTCGTGTAAGGAAATGAAAGTCTATGAAGCTGAAATGCTGGCACAACACAACTCTCCTTTATTTCTCCCTCCAGTTCATTACACTGAAGTCATAAAATTAAAAAAGAAAAAAAAACTGTAAGACCAAAAACCACACTCGTACCCCACATTACACTCCCCCCCACATACATGCCCTCAGGCCTCTTGGAGGGCCCACTCTATAATAAATGCCCTGCTACACAGAGATGACGCTGTTGTGGAGGGCAGTCAATCCGTCAGACACACTGCACTGTGAGCTTCACTCTGCAACCGACCGACACAGTCAATCCTGAGAACCAAACCTCAAGCAAGTAGCAGATGATCGACAGGTCCCCAATGTCCTGAAAGTCTCAACTCAGTCTCGGTCTGGCTGAGCCGCACAAGCCTGCTAATCAGAATCCACACCATTAGAGTTTACAGTACATTACATTAATTTAGGAGGCATTTAGGCATTCCCACACAGGCAAGTTTACATGTAACATCACTAAAACACATGCTAACTTAGAAACGTAACTATGCTAATCTAGAACCATGAATGATCATGAATACATACAGCTAGATGTATTAAATCCCGTAATTCAAATCCTGACTGGGGCCTTTCTGTGTGGAGAGTTTGCATGTTCTCCCTGACACTGTGAGGGTTTCCTCCATGTACTGCACTTCCTTCCCACAATCCAAAGACAGGTTTGGCTACCCCCCCCCCTCGGAAGGGAGCAAAGAGAGCCTGTGTACAACATATCCTCTCAAGTCTAATCCAAAGAAAGGTTTGAAACTTGTTTCACCAGATATTGAATGGACAGTGTGTGCACTCAATATGTGACCAGCGCAGTTTTCTATAAAGCATATATACAATATTTATTTATTTGTATTTCTTTGCTTTGTTCTCACTCCTCCATCTAACCCATGACTCATCTTATTTGCATGGTGTATTAGCCCTGTGCGGTTCTTATCTTTGTTGTTGTTGTTTTCTTTTTCATTATTTACCGCAGGTTATAATTATATTTAGCTGCAGCTCAGGCCACCATATTGTTTAGTGAGACTCACCTGTTGTTAAATGTTCGGCAGACTGTGTTCAAAAGGCTTCTCATTGTATATAAGAACCACACTCCATTTAGACATTTATCATGCAACCTCACAGTCCTTTCAACACAATACAGCACTTCAGCATTGCCATTAAAACTGAAGTTGTTGCTTTAGATGTACACAGCGGTATGTGTGGTGTTAATTCAACTCTAACGGAATACATTTGAGTCCATTAGGTGCCACATGTTACAGAATTAACAATGAACATTTCATTGTTTTACTGTCTCATACCTCAATTCCCCTCAACCCGCCCTCCCATCTCTATTTCTTCTTCCACTTCTGCTCCTCTTCCTTCCTTCCTTCCTTCCTCTATTCCTCTACCTCCATCCCTCTATCCCTGGGAGCTCTGTGCAGTTTTGGACTGCATTAAATCAAGTGTAACGGGTTAAGTACACATTCCTCAAAATTATCTGTTCAGAAATCAGGACAGATTCCAAAGCAATTTGCATCTTAAGCAAGCGCATTTCTAAAGTTGTACAGACTTCATCTGCCAATCTAATATCAAGCCCCTCCACCCCCACACTGCTGACCGTCAGAACCGTGGGGTAATTAGTCGGCACTGTAAAGTTATTTCACTTTGTGTGTTGTACGGTCTAATGGCTTCTTCCTGGTACCCTACCTCCCACTCTGTTGCTCTCTCCGTGGGCTCTGGACTGTATTAAAGAGTCTGTGTTTACTTTTTTAATCTGCATTGGTCAGACAAAGCTACAGTATTTACAGGTTAGTTATGCTGGCTAAGCATGAAACTGAGCAAATTAATGCAGTGTGCTTTTTTCACCAGGGGATTATTTTGCATTGGTTAGTGAATGATTGACATGACTGACCATGAACTTGCGCTACTAGATAGCATCTGGATCAAGACATTTTCCACAAATACAGTATATTCCATGCACCAACCACAATGGAATCTCTTCTGATTACCCACCTAATACCCCTGGAAAACAGAAGGACCTATCTGGGCTCTATCTGTGTTGACACCACCCTCTGTGAAACAGGGTCTTTAAGTGCCACCATTAAGAACATCGAGTTCAGTTCAAAATATTGCTCTTTCTGCATACATCTATTGTTAAATCCTCTATGCTGAAGATGTTGCCCTGAATAGACAAGCACACGATTAATGGCTGCACTTAACATATCAGATAATTCCGCGTGAGTGTTAATAAAATGGAACCGATTTGCTGAGATTCGGCTCCAGCTCTTGGAAAGCAGAGCCACGTCTAGCCATTCCGGCTCTGTGGTTTCGTCCTCCTACACTGAAGGGTCTGGTACCCGAACCGACCGAGACGCTTCCCCTGCAGAATAATGCTATTTGGAGAGACTTCTGAGTACGGAAGACGGGACAGGAAATGGTTTTGGCCTGGTCCGAAAGCTGCCCTCAAACACTTCCTGTCAGTGTTGCTGAGGTTCTATAACTAGCCCGGCATCCCCCACAGATCTTTCGGCTGCACAAGGCCTGGGTTTTCCCAGTGACCGTCAGGTGCCTGATGCAACTGGAGCCAAGCCTGGCCTCACTCCAAGAACCTGCTTGCCAACAGGAACTAAAAACTGCTGGAGGAGAGAGAATGGAAGAGTCTGTGATGTCACGATGAAAATGTGATGTCATAAAAGGTTGCAAAGGTTTTGCCATATACAAAGGATGCAGTAAAAGATGATGTCTCTGTAAGGAGGTACTGTGTTCTTAAAAATAATGACAAGTAAATAGTAAATATAGATACATTCATAGACAACTCAAATGTTTTATACACAAATGGTAATTTTGGTTGATTTCCTCTTCCTGCATTATTATTTTCTTAGAATCTCTGAAAATGTGCTGTAGTCAGCTTTGCAGGTAATATAACTAATATACCAGGCAGCGCTAAAACAGGACTCTGCTACTTGCAGAATAATAGAGATAAAGAGAGCATGACTCTACCCGATAGGGTAGGAGAGGAATTAAAACCTTTTTCGATTTTCACTGGTCCTGAGGGGACTATTATCCACATATCACGCAGGGAAAGATGACTTGTTTTTTTCTACCCACAACAAAACATAAATCCTTACAGTAACACGTGATAAAAAGGTCAGATCCTACAACAAACTAATCGGACCTATCAAACAATGTTGCAGTCGTGCTTGGGAACGGAAAAGCTAGCTGAAGTGAAATGAACTCTTAGCGGTCGTGATGCTAATAAACCATTCTCTGTCAAAATGAGAATGGAAAATAAACAAATTAGTAAGGGAATATGCAAAAATAGAGTGCAGTGCATAGGCTACAGAAATGAAACATATCCTCCTGAGACCTCACAGAAAAAATGGATGACAAAAATATACACTACTGGTCAAAAGTTTTAGAACACCCCAAATTTTCCAGTTTTTTATTGAAAATGATGCAGTTTAATGTCTCATTGTACTCTGAAATGAAAGCATAGAACAAATAAACAATTGAGGTTAAAAAATAAATCATGGAATCAATTTATAAACCAAAATGTATTCTTAACTTTTGACTCATCAAAGTAGCCACCTTTGGCAGATATAACACTCGTGGCATTCTTTCTACAATGGAAATCAAATATTCTGCAGAAAGGTCTTCCCAACTCTGTTGCAGAAGTTCCCATAAATGTGTGGCACTTGTAGGTTGCTTTGCTTTCACTCTTCTGTCCAGTTCATCCCAAACCAGCTCGATGGGGTTTAAGTCTGGAGACTGTGCTAGCCACTCCAAGTTTTCAAGCTTACCATCTTGTTCTTTTTTCCTGAGGTAGTTCTGGCATAGCTTGGACGTATGTTTTGGGTCATTGTCTTGCTGTAGGATGAACCCCTGACCAACTAGGCGCATACCAGAGGGTACTGCATGGTGCTGCAGAATGCTGTGGTAGCTGTTTTGGTTCAGGGTGCCTCTCACTCTGTACAAGTCACCAACCCTGGATCCAGAAAAACAGCCCCAGACCATCACGCTTCCTCCTCCATGTTTGACAGTTGATGTCACACACTGAGTAACCATCCTCTTGCCTACTCGACGGCGTACAAAAATCCTGCGTGATGACGTCCTTGCAATGGCTTTCTTGCTGCAACTCGACCGTTCAAACCTGCAAGTCGAAGTCTTCTCTTCACAGTTGAAACTGAGACTTGCTTACTACGACCACTATTAAGCTGTGCTTGAAGCTGTTGTCCTGTGAGCCGCCTATCATGCAAGCTGTTGACTCTCAGAAACTTGTCTTCTGATTCTGTTGTGGCTTTGGGTCTGCCAGACCTCTTCCTGTCAGAGTTTCTCCCAGTTTCTGAGTGCCTTTTGATGGTGAAGGAAACTGTACTCACTGACACCTTGACTTTCTTTGCAATTTCTCTGTAGGAAAGCCCTACATTTTTCTTCCATTGTTAATTGCCTTTTTCTCGCCATTTTTATAGTAACACACTACTTTCTGCAGTACAATACTGTTCAAATGATGCTCACAAGGGTATGGTACCATAGTGTGTTCAAACACTACTTTTATGCAGACAGAGGGGGTTGTAAGTAATCAGGAAAAGTTGGAACACCTGTAGGAATTGGTAGCACCAACTTTCAAGGCTTGATCAACCTCCATTGCTGCAGAACAGCTTTAAGTTGTTAACCCATTTCTTGTTCCCTGAAAAAGGCCTTTTTGTATAATTCTGAAATGTATATTATTTTTCAGTTTTGGGTAACTTTACCTTTTTTTTTACCTCTAGCAGTTAACTACTTACCTTTGTACCATTTCAAGCTATTCATTGGACTTGAACGGCTTGAATTTCAATAAAAAACTGGAAAAATTGGGGTATTCTAAAACTTTTTACCGGTAGTGTATATATTTTCAGAAATATTATTTTTTACTGGTTGAATCATAGTAGAATACATGGTTCATGAATTAAGACCAGACTCAAGTCCCCTACAGGGGGAAATCTTGTTTTCCAAGAAGTGGATGGAAAAAAAACTTGAATAATTATTTTGGAATATTCTGTATACTTTAAGACAAGTTTGTATGGTTATGAAGAATACATCATAATCCAACACTGAACTATACACACCTGTACAGTACAACAGACATTTGCACTACAGAAATCTACTGGTCTCTATCCCCATCACTACAACATATCCATGCGCTACTGAAATGCACTTTATTACCTCATGTCACTATTAATGTTATTGATTTGTTCTACTTGTTGATTTGCCCTGTATGCATGTCTGTCTGTGTATACATCATGTGATTCTACTGTAAATGTAATGTCATGTCATAAATGTGAGCTCTCCAGTTTTCATTCATTCATTCATTAATTCATTATCCTAACCCGCTTATCCTGAACAGGGTCACAGGGGGGCTGGAGCCTATCCCAGCATACATTGGGCGAAAGGCAGGAATACACCCTGGACAGCTCGCCAGTCCATCGCAGGGCACACACACCATTCACTCACACACTCATACCTATGGGCATTTTTCTCTCCAATCAGCCTAACCTGTATGTCTTTGGACTGTGGGCTCTCCAGTTTTACAGGCACAAATACCATCAGCTTGCTGTGTGGCAATAAAATCTATTTAACTGAAAAAAAATTTTTTTTTAAAAGATATTTTTTAGGCCTTTTTCAGCTTTATTGGACAGTATACAGTATAGAGAGACAGGAAGAATGGGAGCGAGAGAGAGGGGAAGACATGCGACAAATGTCAGACGGTCGGAGTCGAACCGCCGACGTCGCGGCTCGCAATGAGCATGCGGTCAGTGCTCTACAGGCTGCTCCACCGAGACACCTTAACTGAAAAAATTTAATTGGATCTGGGCTTGTTAGAGTTCAGTTGGATCTGGACTCATTGGAGTGTATATGGATCAAGATGGATCTTGATTTGTTGGAGTGCAGATGGATCTGGGAGCATTGGACTACAGTTGGATCTGGGCTTGTCGAAGTGCGCTCTGAGTGCACTTGGATCTGGGCCTGTTGGAGTCCAGGTGAAGTGCAGTTGGATCTGGGCCCTATAGAGTGCAGATGGATCTGGAGTAGTTGGAATACAGTTGGAGCCTGGCTCATTGGAGTGCAGTTGTATTTGGGCTTGTTGGAGTGCAGTTGGGTCAAGGCTCATTGTAGTACAGTCAGATCTGGGCCCATGGGAGTGCAGTTGGAGTGCAGATGGATCTGGGCTTGGTAGGGTTCATTTGGATCTTGCTTCATTGGAGTGCAGATGGATCTGGGCTCCTTGGAGTGCAGTTGGATCTAGGCTCGTTGTAGTACAATTTGATCTGGGCCCGTTCTTCTGGATCTGGGTTGTTGGAGTACAGTTGGATCTGGGTTTGTTGGAGTGCAGATGGATCCAGGCTCTTTGGAGTGCAGTTGAATTTGGTCTTATTGGACTGCAGATGGATCTGGGCTCATTAGAGTGCTTTTAAACTTGGGTCTGGACTCGTTGGAGTATATTGAATCTGGGCTTGTTGGAGTGCAATTGGATCTGGGCTCCTTGGACTGCAGTTGGATCTGGGCTCGTTGGAGTGTATATGGATCGAGATGGATCTGGGTTCGTTGGAATGCGGATGGATCTGGGCTCATTGGAGTGTATATGGATCGATATGGATCTGGGTTTGTTGGAGTGCAGATGGATCCAGGCTCTTTGGAGTGCAGTTGAATTTGGTCTCATTGGACTGCAGATGGATCTGGGCTCATTAGAGTGCTTTTAAACTTGGGTCTGGACTCGTTGGAGTATATTGAATCTGGGCTTGTTGGAGTGCAATTGGATCTGGGCTCCTTGGACTGCAGTTGGATCTGGGCTCGTTGGAGTGTATATGGATCGAGATGGATCTGGGTTCGTTGGAATGCGGATGGATCTGGGCTCATTGGAGTGCAGTTGGATCTGGACTCATTGGAGTGGATATGGATCAAGATGGATCTGGGCTCATAAGACTTCAGTTGAATCTGGGCCTGTTTGAGTGCAGATGGATCTGGGCTCATTGGAATGCTGTTGGATCTGGGCTCGTTTGAGCACAGCGTTGGATCTCGGCTCGTTGGAGTGCATATGGATCTGGGCTTGTTGGAGTACAGTTTGATCTGGACTCGTTGGACTGTAGATGGATCTGGGCTTGTTGGAGTGCAGTTGGATCTGTGCTTGTTGGAGTGCAGTTGGACCTTGGTTTGTTGGAGTGCAGTTTGATCTGAGCCCTTTGGACTACAGTTGGATCTGGGCTGGTTGAAGTGTGCTCTGAGTGCACTTGGATCTGGGCCTGTTGGAGTCCAGGTGAAGTGCAGTTGGATCTGGGCCCTATAGGGTGCAGATGGATCTGGAGTTGTTGGAATACAGTTGGATCCTGGCTCATTGGAGTGCAGTTAGATCTTGGTTCATTGGAGTGGACTTGGGTCTGGGCTCGTGAGAGTGCAGTTGTATTTGGGCTTGCTGGAGTGCAGTTGGATCTAGGCTCAATGTAGTACAGTTACAGTCAGGTCCATAAATATTGGGACATCAACAAAATTCTCTTCTTTTTGGCTCTATACACCACCACAATGGATTTGAAATGATCACTTATGCTTTAACTGCAGACTTTCAGCTTTCATTTGAGGGTATTTACATCCAAATCAGGTGAACGGTGTAGGAATTACAACAGTTTCTATATGTGCCTCCCACTTTTTAAGGGACCAAAAGTAATGGGACAATTGGCTGCTCAGCTGTTCCATGGCCAGGTGTGTGTTATTCCCTCATTATCTCATTTACAAGGAGCAGATAAAGGGTCTAGAGTTCAAGTGTGCTATTTGCATTTGGAATCTGTTGCTGTCAACTCTCAATATGAGATCCAAAGAGCTGTCACTATCAGTGAAGCAAGCCATCATTAGGCTGAAAAATCAAAACAAACCCATCAGAGAGATGGCAAAAACATTAGGTGTGGCCAAATCAACTGTTTGGAACATTCTTAAAAAGAAAGAACGCACCGGTGAGCTCAGCAACACCAAAAGACCCGGAAGACCACGGAAAACAACTGTGGTGGATGACAGAAGAATTATTTCCTTGGTGAAGAAAAACCCCTTCACAACAGTTGGCCAGATCAAGAACACTCTCCAGGAGGTAGGTGTATGTGTGTCAAAGTCAACAATCAAGAGAAGACTTCACCAGAGTGAATACAGAGGGTTCACCACAAGATGTAAACCATTGCTGAGCCTCAAAAACAGGAAGACCAGATTAGAGTTTGCCAAACAACATCTAAAAAAGCCTTTACAGTTCTGGAACAACATCCTATGGACAGATGAGACAAAGATCAACTTGTACCAGAATGATGGGAAGAGAAGAGCATGGAGAAGGAAAGGAACTGCTCATGATCCAAAACATACCACCTCATCAGTGAAGCATGGTGGTGGTAGTGTCATGGCGTGGGCATGTATGGCTGCCAATGGAACTGGTTCCCTTGTATTTATTGATGATGTGACCGCTGACAAAAGCAGCAGGATGAATTCTGAAGTGTTTCGGGCAATATTATCTGCTCATATTCAGGCAAATGCTTCAGAACTCATTGGAGGGTGCTTCACAGTGCAGATGGACAAGGACCAGAAGCATATTGCGAAAGCAACCAAAGAGTTTTTTAAGGCAAAGAAGTGGAATGTTATGCAATGGCCAAGTCAATCACCTGACCTGAATCCGATTGAACATGCATTTCACTTGCTGAAGACAAAACTGAAGGGAAAATGCCCCAAGAACAAGCAGGAACTGAAGACAGTTGCAGTAGAGGCCTGGCAGAGCATCACCAGGGATGAAACCCAGCGTCTGGTGATGTCTATGCGTTCCAGACTTCAGGCTGTAATTGACTGCAAAGGATTTGCAACCAAGTATTAAAAAGTGAAAGTTTGATTTATGATTGTTAGTTTGTCCCATTACTTTTGGTCCCTTAAAAAGTGGGAGGCACATATACAAACTGTTGTAATTCCTACACCGTTCACATGTAAATACCATCAAATTAAAGCTGAAAGTCTGCAGTTAAAGCACATCTTGTTCGTTTCATTTCAAATCCATTGTGGTGGCGTATAGAGCCAAAAAGATGAGAATTTTGTCGATGTCCCAATATTTATTCTTGTTATTGCGCTCGTTGGAGTGCAGTTGGATCTGGGCTTGTTGGAGTGCAGTTGAATCTGGGCCCTTTGGACTGCAGTTGGATCTGGGGTAGTTTGAGTGCAATTGGATCTGGGCCCTGTTGGCATGCAGTTGCATCTGGGCTCGTTGTAATGTAGATGGATCTGGGCCCTGGAGGACTTCAGTTGCATCTGGTCTTGTTGAAGCGCAGTTGGATCTGGCCTTGGTGGAGTGCAGTTGCATCTGGGCTCGTTGGACAGGGTTGGGTCTTGGCGTGTTGGAATGCAGTTGGATCTTGGCTCGTTGGAGCGCAGTTGGATCTGGACTCATTGGAGTGCAGTTACATCTGGGCTCTTTGTACTGTAAATGGATCTGGACCCTGTTGGACTGCAGTTGGATCTGGGCTCGTTGGAGTGCAGTTGGATCGGGTCTTGTTGGAGTTAAGGGGGGTCTCAGCACATTGGAGTGCTGTTGGATCTGGGGTCATTGGAGTCCTGTTTGATCTGGGCTTGTTGGAGTGCAGTTGGATCTGGCCTTGGTGGAGTGCAGTTGCATCTGGGCTCGTTGGACAGGGTTGGGTCTTGGCGTGATGGAACACAGTTGGATCTTGGCTCTTTGGAGCACAGTAATGATCTGGGCCCTTTGGATTGCAGTTGGATCTGGGCTCGCTGGAGTGCAGTTGGATCTGGACTCATTGGAGTGCAGTTACATCTGGGCTCTTTGTACTGTAAATGGATCTGGACCCTGTTGGACTGCAGCTGGATCTGGGCTCGTTGGAGTGCAGGTGCATCTGGGGTCATTGGAGTGCACTTAGATCTGGGGTCATTGAGGTATAATCTGATCTGGCCTCGTTGTTGTTTGTTGTAGTGTCGATGGAGCTGGGGTCATTGGAGTACAATTGGATCTGGTCTTGTTGGAGTGCACTTGGATCTGGGCTCATTGGAGTGCTGATGGATTGAGGCCTGTTGGATCACAGTTGGATCTTGGCTCATTGGAGTCCAGTTGCATCTGGGCCCGTTGGAGTTCAATTCGATCTGGGCTCGTTTGAGTTTAGATGGATCTGGGCTCATTGGAGTCTGAAGTTGTTGGTGTGCACTTGGATCTGGGGTTATTGGAGTGCAATTACATCTGGCCTAATTTGAGTGCAGTTGGATCTGATGTTGTTGAAGTGCAGTTGGATCTAGGCGCGTTGCAGTACAATTGGATCTGGGGCCATTGGAATGCAGTTGCATCTTGGCTCGTTGTAACTGTAGGACTTCAGTTGCATCTGGTCGCGTTGAAGTGCAGTTGGATCTGGGGTTTTAGGAGTGCAGTTAGATCTGGCCTTGTTTGAGTGCAGTTGGATCTGGCCCTGGTGGAGTGCAGTTGCATCTTGCCTCATTGGAGTGTATACGGATCTGGACTCATTGGATTGCAGTTCCATCTGGCCTTTTTGGAGTGCACTTGGATCTGGGCCCTTTTGGAGTGCACTTGGATCTGGGGTCGTTGGAGTGCACTTGGATCGGGGGTCGTTAGAGTGAAATTAGATCTGGGGTCTTTGGAGTGCAGTTAGATCTAGGCCCTTTGGATTGCAGTTGGATCTGGGCCCTTTGGACTGCAGTTGGATCTGGGCTAGTTTGAGTGCAATTAGATCTAGGCCCTGTTGGCATGAAGTTGCATCTGGGCTTGTTGTAGTGTAAATTAATCTGGGCCCTGTAGGACTTCAGTTGGATCTGAAGTCGTTGGACGGGAGTTGGATCTGGGCTCGTTGGAGTGTATTTGGATCTGGGCTCATTGGATTGCAGTTCAATCTGGGCTTGTTGGAGTGCAGCTGGATCTTGGTTCTTCTGAGCACAGTTTGATTTAGGCTCTTTGGACTGCAGTTGGATCTGGGCTTGCTGGAGTGCAATTAGATCTGGGCCCTTTGGAGTGGATTTGAGTCTGGGATTGTTGGAGTGCAGTTGGATCTTGGTTCTTCTGAGCGCAGTTTGATCTGGGCTCTTTGGACTGCAGTTGGATCTGGGCTCGCTGGAGTGCAGTTACATCTGGTCTTGTTGAAGTGCAGTTGGATCTGGGCTCATTGGAGTACAATTGGATCTGGGGTTTTAGGAGTGTATATGGATCTGGGCTAATTGGATTGCAGTTCAATCTGCGCTTGTTGGAGTGCACTTCGATTTGAGCCCTTTTGGAGTGCAGTTGGATCTGGAGTCGTTGGAGTGCAATTAGATCTTGGCCCTTTGGACTGCAGTTGGATCAGGGCCCTTTGGACTCCAGTTGGATCTTGGCTCATTGTTGTGCAGATGGATCTGGGCTTCTTTGTGTTCAGTTTGTTTTGGGCTCTTTTTGGTGTAGATGCACCTGGACTAGATGAATTTGGATCAGGGCTTGTTGGAGTTAAGTTGGATCTCCGCTCTTCGGAGTGCTGTTGGATCTTGGGTCATTGGATTCCAGTTGCATCTGGGCCCGTTGGAGTTCAATTCGATCTGGGCTCGTTTGAGTTTAGATGGAGCTGGGCTCATTGGAGTGCAGTTTTATCTGGGCTCGTTGGACTGCAGTTGGATCTGGGCTCACAGGAGTGCAGTTGCATCTGGACTCATTGGAGTACAGTTATATCTGGGCTCTTTGTACTGTAAATGGATCTGGACCCTGTTGGACTGCAGTTGAATCTGGAGTCGTTGGAGTGCACTTGGATCTGGGGTCGTTGGAGTGCAATTAGATCTGGGGTCTTTGTAGTGCAGTTAGATCTGGCCTTGTTTGTGTGCAGTTGGATCTTGGCTCGTTGCAGTGCAGTTGGGTCTTGGCATGATGGAATGCAGTTGGATCTTGGCTCGTTGGAGCGCAGTTTGATCTGGGCCCTTTGGACTGCAGTTGGATCTGGCCTCATTTGAGTGCAGTTGGATCTGGGCTTGATGGAGTACAGATGGGTCTGGGCTTGCTGGAGTTAAGTGAGATCTCTGTTCTTTGGAGTGCTGTTGGATCTAGAGTCGTTGGAGTACAGATGGGTCTGGGCTTGTTGGAGTGCAGTAGGATCTGGGCTTGTTGGAGTTAAGTTGGACCTCTGTTCTTTGGAGTGCTGTTGGATCTGGGGCCGTTGGAGTGCAGTTGGATCTTGGGTCATTGGATTCCAGTTGAATCTGGGCCCGTTGGAGTTCAATTCGATCTGGGCTCGTTTGAGTTTAGATGGAGCTGGGCTCATTGGAGTGCAGTTTTATCTGGGCTCGTTGGACTGCAGTTGGATCTGGGCTCACAGGAGTGCAGTTGCATCTGGACTCATTGGAGTACAGTTATATCTGGGCTCTTTGTACTGTAAATGGATCTGGACCCTGTTGGACTGCAGTTGAATCTGGAGTCGTTGGAGTGCACTTGGATCTGGGGTCGTTGGAGTGCAATTAGATCTGGGGTCTTTGTAGTGCAGTTAGATCTGGCCTTGTTTGTGTGCAGTTGGATCTTGGCTCGTTGCAGTGCAGTTGGGTCTTGGCATGATGGAATGCAGTTGGATCTTGGCTCGTTGGAGCGCAGTTTGATCTGGGCCCTTTGGACTGCAGTTGGATCTGGCCTCATTTGAGTGCAGTTGGATCTGGGCTTGATGGAGTACAGATGGGTCTGGGCTTGCTGGAGTTAAGTGAGATCTCTGTTCTTTGGAGTGCTGTTGGATCTAGAGTCGTTGGAGTACAGATGGGTCTGGGCTTGTTGGAGTGCAGTAGGATCTGGGCTTGTTGGAGTTAAGTTGGACCTCTGTTCTTTGGAGTGCTGTTGGATCTGGGGCCGTTGGAGTGCAGTTGGATCTTGGGTCATTGGATTCCAGTTGCATCTGGGCCCGTTGGAGTTCAATTCGATCTGGGCTCGTTTGAGTTTAGATGGAGCTGGGCTCATTGGAGTGCAGTTTTATCTGGGCTCGTTGGACTGCAGTTGGATCTGGGCTCACAGGAGTGCAGTTGCATCTGGACTCATTGGAGTACAGTTATATCTGGGCTCTTTGTACTGTAAATGGATCTGGACCCTGTTGGACTGCAGTTGAATCTGGAGTCGTTGGAGTGCACTTGGATCTGGGGTCGTTGGAGTGCAATTAGATCTGGGGTCTTTGTAGTGCAGTTAGATCTGGCCTTGTTTGTGTGCAGTTGGATCTTGGCTCGTTGCAGTGCAGTTGGGTCTTGGCATGATGGAATGCAGTTGGATCTTGGCTCGTTGGAGCGCAGTTTGATCTGGGCCCTTTGGACTGCAGTTGGATCTGGCCTCATTTGAGTGCAGTTGGATCTGGGCTTGATGGAGTACAGATGGGTCTGGGCTTGCTGGAGTTAAGTGAGATCTCTGTTCTTTGGAGTGCAGTTGGATCTGGAGTCGTTGGAGTGCAATTAGATCTGGCCTTGTTCGTGTGCAGTTGGATCTGGGCTTGTTGGAGTTAAGTTGGATCTCCGTTCTTTGGAAGGCTGTTGGATCTGGGGCCGTTGGAGTGCCTATTGGTTCTAGGCTCGTTGGAGTACAGATTGGTCTGGGTTTGTTGGAGTGCTGTTGGATCTTGGCTCATTGGAGCGCAGTTTTATCTGTGCTCTTTGGACTGCAGTTGGATCTGGGCTTGCTGGAGTGCAGTTGCATCTGGGCTTTTTGCAGTGTAGATGGCTCTGGACCCTGTTGGACTGTAGTTGAATCTGGAGTCATTTGAGTCACTTGGATCTTGGATCGTTTGAGTGCAATTAGATCTGGTGTAGTTTCAGTACATTTGGATCTGGTCTTGTTGAAGTACAGTTGGATCTGGGCTCAGTGGAGTACAATTGGATCTGGGCTTGTTGGAGTCAAGTCGGATCTAGGCTTGTTGGAGTGCAGTAGGATCTTGGCTCATTGGAGTACAATTAGATCTGGGCAATTCCGACTGTAGTTGGATCTGGATTTGTTGGAGTGCAATTTGATCTGGGGTCTTGGTAGTGCAGTTAGCATCTGGCCTTGTTCATGGGCAGTTTGTTCTGGGTTTGTTCTGGGCTCGTTCTGGAGTTAAGTTGGATCTCCGCTCTTTGGAGTGCTGTTGGATCTGGGGTCGTTGGATTGCAGTTCGATCTGGCCTCATTCGAGTGCAGTTGGATCTGGGCTCGTAGGAGTACAGATGGGTCTGGGCTTGTTGGAGTGCAGTTGGATCTGTGCTCTTTGGACTGCAGTTTGATCTGGCCTCATTTGAGTGCAGTTGGATCTGGGCTTGTTGGAGTACAGATGGATCTCTGTTCTTTGGAGTGTTGTTGGATCTGGAGTCGTTGGACTGCAATTAGATCTGGCCTTGTTCGTGTGCAGTTGGATCTGGGCTTGTTGGAGTTAAGTTGGACCTCTGTTTTTTGGAGTGCTGTTGGATCTGGGGCCGTTGAAGTGCAGTTGGATCTGGCATTGTTCGTGTGCAGTTGGATCTGGGCTTGTTGGAGTTAAGTTGGATCTCCGTTCTTTGGAGTGCTGTTGGATCTGGGGGCGTTGGAGTGCAATTGGTTCTGGGTTCATTGGAGTACAGATTGGTCCGGGTTTGTTGGAGTGCTGTTGGATCTTGGTTCATTGGAGCGCAGTTTTATCTGTGCTCTTTGGACTGCAGTTGGATCTGGGCTTGCTGGAGTGCAGTTGCATCTGGGCTTTTTGCAGTGTAGATGGCTCTGGACCCTGTTGGACTGTAGTTGAATCTGGAGTCGTTTGAGTGCACTTGGATCTTGGGTCGTTTGAGTGCAAATAGATCTGGTGTAGTTTGAGTGCACTTGGATCTGGTCTTGTTGAAGTACAGTTGGATCTGGGCTTGTTGGAGTTAAGTTGGATCTCCGCTCTTTGGAGTGCTGTTGGATCTGGGGCCGTTGGAGTGTAGTTGGATCTGGGCTCATTGGAGTACAGTTGGGTCTTGGCTCTTTTTGGTTTCGATGCATCTGGACTCATTAGAGCACAGTTGGATCAGGGCTTGTTGGAGTTAAGTTGGATATCCGCTCTTTGGAGCGCTGTTGGATCTGGGGTCGTTTGATTGCAGTTGGATCTGGGCTCATTGGAGTACAGATTGGTCTGGGTTTGTTGGAGTACAGATGGGTCCGGGCTTGTTGGAGTGCAGTTGGATCTGTGCTCTTTGGACTGCAGTTTGATCTGGCCTCATTTGAGTGCAGTTGGATCTGGGCTCGTTGGAGGTATGTTGGATCTCTGTTCCTTGGAGTGCAGTTGGATCTGGAGTCGATGGAGTGCAATTAGATCTGGCCTTGTTCGTGTGCAGTTGGATCTGGGCTTGTTGGAGTTAAGTTGGATCTCTGTTCTTTGGAGTGCTGTTGGATCTGGGGCTGTTGGAGTGCAGTTGGATCTGGCATTGTTCGTGTGCAGTTGGATCTGGGCTTGTTGGAGTTAAGTTGGGTCTCCGTTCTTTGGAGGGCTGTTGGATCTGGGACCGTTGGAGTGCAATTGGTTCTGGGCTCATTGGAGTACAGATTGGTCCGGGTTTGTTGGAGTGCTGTTGGATCTTAGCTCATTGGAGCGCAGTTTTATCTGTGCTCTTTGGACTGCAGTTGGATCTGGGCTTGCTGGAGTCAAGTTGGATTTTGGCTTGTTGGAGTGCAGTAGGATCTCGGCTCGTTGGAGTACAATTAGATCTGGGCAATTCCGACTGCAGTTGGATCTGGAGTCGCTGGAGTGCAATTTGATCTGGGGTCTTTGTAGTGCAGTTAGATCTGGCCTTGTTCATGTGCAGTTTGTTCTGGGCTTGTTCTGTAGTTAAGTTGGATCTCCGCACTTTGGAGTGCTGTTGGATCTGGGGTCGTTTGAGTTCAGATGGGTCTGGGATTGTTGGAGTGCAGTTGGATCTGTGCTGTTTGGACTGGAGTGTGATCTGGCCTCATTTGAGTGCAGTTGGATGTGGGCTCATTGGAGTACAGATGGGTCTGGGCTCGCTGGAGTTAAGTTGGATCTGGGCTTGTTGGAGTGAAGTTGGACCTCTGTTCTTTGGAGTGCTGTTGGATCTGGAGACGTTGGACTGCAATTAGATCTGGCCTTGTTCGTGTGCAGTTGGATCTGGGCTTGTTGGAGTTAAGTTGGATCTCCGTTCTTTGAAGGGCTGTTGGATCTGGCTTTGTTTGTGTGCAGTTGGATCAGGGCTTGATGGAGTTAAGTTGGATCTCCGTTCTTTGGAAGGCTGTTGGATCTGGGGCCGTTGGAGTGCCTATTGGTTCTGGGCTCATTGGAGTACAGATTGGTCTGGGTTTGTTGGAGTGCTGTTGGATCTTGGCTCATTGGAGCGCAGTTCTATCTGTGCTCTTTGGACTGCAGTTGGATCTGGGCTTGCTGGAGTGCACTTGCATCTGGGCTTTTTGCAGTGTAGATGGCTCTGGACCCTGTTGGACTGTAGTTGAATCTGGAGTCGTTTGAGTGCACTTGGATCTTGGGTCGTTTGAGTGCAATTAGATCTGGTGTAGTTTCAGTACACTTGGATCTGGTCTTGTTGAAGTACATTTGGATCTGGGCTCAGTGGAGTACAATTGGATCTGGGCTTGTTGGAGTCAAGTCGGATCTAGGCTTGTTGGAGTGCAGTAGGATCTTGGCTCGTTGGAGTACAATTATATCTGGGCAATTCCGACTACAGTTGGATCTGGATTTGTTGGAGTGCAATTTGATCTGGCGTCTTGGTAGTGCAGTTAGATCTGGCTTTGTTCATGTGCAGTTTGTTCTGGGCTTGTTCTGGAGTTAAGTTGGATCTCCGCTCTTTGGAGTGCTGTTGGATCTGGGGCCGTTGGAGTGTAGTTGGATCTGGGCTCATTGGAGTACAATTGGGTCTGGGCTCTTTTTGGTTTCGATGCATCTGGACTCATTCGAGCGCAGTTGGATCAGGGCTTGTTTGAATTAAGTTGGATATCCGCTCTTTGGAGTGCTGTTGGATCTGGGGTTGTTGGATTGCAGTTCGATCTGGCCTCATTTGAGTGCAGTTGGATCTTGGCTCGTTGGAGTACAGATGTGTCTGGGCTTGTTGGAGTGCAGTTGGATCTGTGCTCTTTGGACTGCAGTTTGATCTGGCCTCATTTGAGTGCAGTTGGATCTGGGCTCGTTGGAGTACAAATGGGTCTGGGCTTGCTGGAGTGCAGTTGGATCTGGGCTTGTTGGAGTTAAGTTGGATCTCTGTTCTTTGGAGTGCAGTTGGATCTGGAGTCGTTGGAGTGCAATTAGATCTGGCCTTGTTCGTGTGCAGTTGGATCTGGGCTTGTTGGAGTTAAGTTGGATCTCCGTTCTTTGGAAGGCTGTTGGATCTGGGGCCGTTGGAGTGCAATTGGTTCTGGGCTCATTGGAGTACAGATTGGTCTGGGTTTGTTGGAGTGCTGTTGGATCTTGGCTCATTGGAGCGCAGTTTTATCTGTGCTCTTTGGACTGCAGTTGGATCTGGGCTTGCTGGAGTACAGTTGCATCTGGGCTTTTTGCAGTGTAGATGGCTCTGGACCCTGTTGGACTGTAGTTGAATCTGGAGTCATTTGAGTGCACTTGGATCTTGGGTTGTTTGAGTGCAATTAGATCTGGTGTAGTTTGAGTGCACTTGGATCTGGTCTTGTTGAAGTACAGTTGGATCTGGGCTTGTTGGAGTCAAGTCGGATCTTGGCTTGTTGGAGTACAATTAGTTCTGGGCAATTCCGACTGCAGTTGGATCTGGATTCGTTGGAGTGCAATTTGATCTGGGGTCTTTGTAGTGCAGTTAGATCTGGCCTTGTTCGTGTGCAGTTGGATCTGGGCTTGTTGGAGTTAAGTTGGATCTCCGTTCTTTGGAGGGCTGTTGGATCTGGCTTTGTTTGTGTGCAGTTGGATCTGGGCTTGATGGAGTTAAGTTGGATCTCCGTTCTTTGGAAGGCTCTTGGATCTGGGGCCGTTGGAGTGCCTATTGGTTCTGGGCTCATTGGAGTACAGATTGGTCTGGGTTTGTTGGAGTGCTGTTGGATCTTGGCTCATTGGAGCGCAGTTTTATCTGTGCTCTTTGGACTGCAGTTGGATCTGGGCTTGCTGGAGTGCAGTTGCATCTGGGCTTTTTGCAGTGTAGATGGCTCTGGACCCTGTTGGACTGTAGTTGAATCTGGAGTCATTTGAGTCACTTGGATCTTGGATCGTTTGAGTGCAATTAGATCTGGTGTAGTTTCAGTACATTTGGATCTGGTCTTGTTGAAGTACAGTTGGATCTGGGCTCAGTGGAGTACAATTGGATCTGGGCTTGTTGGAGTCAAGTCGGATCTAGGCTTGTTGGAGTGCAGTAGGATCTTGGCTCATTGGAGTACAATTAGATCTGGGCAATTCCGACTGTAGTTGGATCTGGATTTGTTGGAGTGCAATTTGATCTGGGGTCTTGGTAGTGCAGTTAGCATCTGGCCTTGTTCATGGGCAGTTTGTTCTGGGTTTGTTCTGGGCTCGTTCTGGAGTTAAGTTGGATCTCCGCTCTTTGGAGTGCTGTTGGATCTGGGGTCGTTGGATTGCAGTTCGATCTGGCCTCATTCGAGTGCAGTTGGATCTGGGCTCGTAGGAGTACAGATGGGTCTGGGCTTGTTGGAGTGCAGTTGGATCTGTGCTCTTTGGACTGCAGTTTGATCTGGCCTCATTTGAGTGCAGTTGGATCTGGGCTTGTTGGAGTACAGATGGATCTCTGTTCTTTGGAGTGTTGTTGGATCTGGAGTCGTTGGACTGCAATTAGATCTGGCCTTGTTCGTGTGCAGTTGGATCTGGGCTTGTTGGAGTTAAGTTGGACCTCTGTTTTTTGGAGTGCTGTTGGATCTGGGGCCGTTGAAGTGCAGTTGGATCTGGCATTGTTCGTGTGCAGTTGGATCTGGGCTTGTTGGAGTTAAGTTGGATCTCCGTTCTTTGGAGTGCTGTTGGATCTGGGGGCGTTGGAGTGCAATTGGTTCTGGGTTCATTGGAGTACAGATTGGTCCGGGTTTGTTGGAGTGCTGTTGGATCTTGGTTCATTGGAGCGCAGTTTTATCTGTGCTCTTTGGACTGCAGTTGGATCTGGGCTTGCTGGAGTGCAGTTGCATCTGGGCTTTTTGCAGTGTAGATGGCTCTGGACCCTGTTGGACTGTAGTTGAATCTGGAGTCGTTTGAGTGCACTTGGATCTTGGGTCGTTTGAGTGCAAATAGATCTGGTGTAGTTTGAGTGCACTTGGATCTGGTCTTGTTGAAGTACAGTTGGATCTGGGCTTGTTGGAGTTAAGTTGGATCTCCGCTCTTTGGAGTGCTGTTGGATCTGGGGCCGTTGGAGTGTAGTTGGATCTGGGCTCATTGGAGTACAGTTGGGTCTTGGCTCTTTTTGGTTTCGATGCATCTGGACTCATTAGAGCACAGTTGGATCAGGGCTTGTTGGAGTTAAGTTGGATATCCGCTCTTTGGAGCACTGTTGGATCTGGGGTCGTTTGATTGCAGTTGGATCTGGGCTCATTGGAGTACAGATTGGTCTGGGTTTGTTGGAGTACAGATGGGTCCGGGCTTGTTGGAGTGCAGTTGGATCTGTGCTCTTTGGACTGCAGTTTGATCTGGCCTCATTTGAGTGCAGTTGGATCTGGGCTCGTTGGAGGTATGTTGGATCTCTGTTCCTTGGAGTGCAGTTGGATCTGGAGTCGATGGAGTGCAATTAGATCTGGCCTTGTTCGTGTGCTGTTGGATCTGGGGCTGTTGGAGTGCAGTTGGATCTGGCATTGTTCGTGTGCAGTTGGATCTGGGCTTGTTGGAGTTAAGTTGGGTCTCCGTTCTTTGGAGGGCTGTTGGATCTGGGACCGTTGGAGTGCAATTGGTTCTGGGCTCATTGGAGTACAGATTGGTCCGGGTTTGTTGGAGTGCTGTTGGATCTTAGCTCATTGGAGCGCAGTTTTATCTGTGCTCTTTGGACTGCAGTTGGATCTGGGCTTGCTGGAGTCAAGTTGGATTTTGGCTTGTTGGAGTGCAGTAGGATCTCGGCTCGTTGGAGTACAATTAGATCTGGGCAATTCCGACTGCAGTTGGATCTGGAGTCGCTGGAGTGCAATTTGATCTGGGGTCTTTGTAGTGCAGTTAGATCTGGCCTTGTTCATGTGCAGTTTGTTCTGGGCTTGTTCTGTAGTTAAGTTGGATCTCCGCACTTTGGAGTGCTGTTGGATCTGGGGTCGTTTGAGTTCAGATGGGTCTGGGATTGTTGGAGTGCAGTTGGATCTGTGCTGTTTGGACTGGAGTGTGATCTGGCCTCATTTGAGTGCAGTTGGATGTGGGCTCATTGGAGTACAGATGGGTCTGGGCTCGCTGGAGTTAAGTTGGATCTGGGCTTGTTGGAGTGAAGTTGGACCTCTGTTCTTTGGAGTGCTGTTGGATCTGGAGATGTTGGACTGCAATTAGATCTGGCCTTGTTCGTGTGCAGTTGGATCTGGGCTTGTTGGAGTTAAGTTGGATCTCCGTTCTTTGAAGGGCTGTTGGATCTGGCTTTGTTTGTGTGCAGTTGGATCAGGGCTTGATGGAGTTAAGTTGGATCTCCGTTCTTTGGAAGGCTGTTGGATCTGGGGCCGTTGGAGTGCCTATTGGTTCTGGGCTCATTGGAGTACAGATTGGTCTGGGTTTGTTGGAGTGCTGTTGGATCTTGGCTCATTGGAGCGCAGTTCTATCTGTGCTCTTTGGACTGCAGTTGGATCTGGGCTTGCTGGAGTGCACTTGCATCTGGGCTTTTTGCAGTGTAGATGGCTCTAGACCCTGTTGGACTGTAGTTGAATCTGGAGTCGTTTGAGTGCACTTGGATCTTGGGTCGTTTGAGTGCAATTAGATCTGGTGTAGTTTCAGTACACTTGGATCTGGTCTTGTTGAAGTACATTTGGATCTGGGCTCAGTGGAGTACAATTGGATCTGGGCTTGTTGGAGTCAAGTCGGATCTAGGCTTGTTGGAGTGCAGTAGGATCTTGGCTCGTTGGAGTACAATTATATCTGGGCAATTCCGACTACAGTTGGATCTGGATTTGTTGGAGTGCAATTTGATCTGGCGTCTTGGTAGTGCAGTTAGATCTGGCTTTGTTCATGTGCAGTTTGTTCTGGGCTTGTTCTGGAGTTAAGTTGGATCTCCGCTCTTTGGAGTGCTGTTGGATCTGGGGCCGTTGGAGTGTAGTTGGATCTGGGCTCATTGGAGTACAATTGGGTCTGGGCTCTTTTTGGTTTCGATGCATCTGGACTCATTCGAGCGCAGTTGGATCAGGGCTTGTTTGAATTAAGTTGGATATCCGCTCTTTGGAGTGCTGTTGGATCTGGGGTTGTTGGATTGCAGTTCGATCTGGCCTCATTTGAGTGCAGTTGGATCTTGGCTCGTTGGAGTACAGATGTGTCTGGGCTTGTTGGAGTGCAGTTGGATCTGTGCTCTTTGGACTGCAGTTTGATCTGGCCTCATTTGAGTGCAGTTGGATCTGGGCTCGTTGGAGTACAAATGGGTCTGGGCTTGCTGGAGTGCAGTTGGATCTGGGCTTGTTGGAGTTAAGTTGGATCTCTGTTCTTTGGAGTGCAGTTGGATCTGGAGTCGTTGGAGTGCAATTAGATCTGGCCTTGTTCGTGTGCAGTTGGATCTGGGCTTGTTGGAGTTAAGTTGGATCTCCGTTCTTTGGAAGGCTGTTGGATCTGGGGCCGTTGGAGTGCAATTGGTTCTGGGCTCATTGGAGTACAGATTGGTCTGGGTTTGTTGGAGTGCTGTTGGATCTTGGCTCATTGGAGCGCAGTTTTATCTGTGCTCTTTGGACTGCAGTTGGATCTGGGCTTGCTGGAGTACAGTTGCATCTGGGCTTTTTGCAGTGTAGATGGCTCTGGACCCTGTTGGACTGTAGTTGAATCTGGAGTCATTTGAGTGCACTTGGATCTTGGGTCGTTTGAGTGCAATTAGATCTGGTGTAGTTTCAGTACATTTGGATCTGGTCTTGTTGAAGTACAGTTGGATCTGAGCTCAGTGGAGTACAATTGGATCTGGGCTTGTTGGAGTACAATTACATCTGGGCAATTCCGACTGCAGTTGGATCTGGAGTCGTTGGAGTGCTATTTGATCTGGGGTCTTTGTAGTGCAGTTAGATCTGGCCTTGTTCATAGGCAGTTTGTTCTGGGTTTGTTCTGGGCTTGTTCTGGAGTTAAGTTGGATCTCCGCTCTTTGGAGTGCTGTTGGATCTGCAGTCGTTGGAGTGCAATTTGATCTGGGGTCTTTGTAGTGCAGTTAGATCTGGCCTTGTTCATATGCAGTTTGTTCTGGGTTTGTTCTGGGCTTGTTCTGGAGTTAAGTTGGATCTCCGCTCTTTGGAGTGCTGTTGGATCTGGAGTCGTTGGAGTGCAATTTGATCTGGGGTCTTTGTAGTGCAGTTAGATCTGGCCTTGTTCATATGCAGTTTGTTCTGGGTTTGTTCTGGGCTTGTCCTGGAGTTAAGTTGGATCTCCGCTCTTTGGAGTGCTGTTGGATCTGGGGCCGTTGGAGTGTAGTTGGATCTGGGCTCATTGGAGTACAGTTGGGTCTTGGCTCTTTTTGGTTTCGATGCATCTGGACTTATTAGAGCGCAGTTGGATCAGGGCTTGTTGGAGTTAAGTTGGATATCCGCTCTTTGGAGCACTGTTGGATCTGGGGTCGTTTGATTGCAGTTGGATCTGGGCTCATTGGAGTACAGATTGGTCTGGGTTTGTTGGAGTACAGATGGGTCCAGGCTTGTTGGAGTGCAGTTGGATCTGTGCTCTTTGGACTGCAGTTTGATCTGGCCTCATTTGAGTGCAGTTGGATCTGGGCTCGTTGGAGGTATGTTGGATCTCTGTTCCTTGGAGTGCAGTTGGATCTGGAGTCGATGGAGTGCAATTAGATCTGGCCTTGTTCGTGTGCAGTTGGATCTGGGCTTGTTGGAGTTAAGTTGGATCTCTGTTCTTTGGAGTGCTGTTGGATCTGGGGCTGTTGGAGTGCAGTTGGATCTGGCATTGTTCGTGTGCAGTTGGATCTGGGCTTGTTGGAGTTAAGTTGGATCTCCGTTCTTTGGAGGGCTGTTGGATCTGGGACCGTTGTAGTGCAATTGGTTCTGGGCTCATTGGAGTACAGATTGGTCCGGGTTTGTTGGAGTGCTGTTGGAGCTTGGCTCATTGGAGCGCAGTTTTATCTGTGCTCTTTGGACTGCAGTTGGATCTGGACTTGCTGGAGTGCAGTTGCCTCTGGGTTTTTTGCAGTGTAGATGGCTCTGGACCCTGTTGGACTGTAGTTAAATCTGCAGTCGTTTTAGTGCACTTGGATCTTGGGTTGTTTGAGTGCAATTAGATGTGGTGTAGTTTGAGTGCACTTGGATCTGGTCTTGTTGAAGTACAGTTGGATCTGGGCTCATTGGAGTACAGATTGGTCTGGGTTTGTTGGAGTACAGATGGGTCCAGGCTTGTTGGAGTGCAGTTGGATCTGTGCTCTTTGGACTGCAGTTTGATCTGGCCTCATTTGAGTGCAGTTGGATCTGGGCTCGTTGGAGGTATGTTGGATCTCTGTTCCTTGGAGTGCAGTTGGATCTGGAGTCGATGGAGTGCAATTAGATCTGGCCTTGTTCGTGTGCAGTTGGATCTGGGCTTGTTGGAGTTAAGTTGGATCTCTGTTCTTTGGAGTGCTGTTGGATCTGGGGCTGTTGGAGTGCAGTTGGATCTGGCATTGTTCGTGTGCAGTTGGATCTGGGCTTGTTGGAGTTAAGTTGGATCTCCGTTCTTTGGAGGGCTGTTGGATCTGGGACCGTTGTAGTGCAATTGGTTCTGGGCTCATTGGAGTACAGATTGGTCCGGGTTTGTTGGAGTGCTGTTGGATCTTGGCTCATTGGAGCGCAGTTTTATCTGTGCTCTTTGGACTGCAGTTGGATCTGGACTTGCTGGAGTGCAGTTGCCTCTGGGTTTTTTGCAGTGTAGATGGCTCTGGACCCTGTTGGACTGTAGTTAAATCTGCAGTCGTTTTAGTGCACTTGGATCTTGGGTTGTTTGAGTGCAATTAGATGTGGTGTAGTTTGAGTGCACTTGGATCTGGTCTTGTTGAAGTACAGTTGGATCTGGGCTTGTTGGAGTCAAGTTGGATTTTGGCTTGTTGGAGTGCAGTAGGATCTCGGCTCGTTGGAGTACAATTAGATCTGGGCAATTCCGACTGCAGTTGGATCTGGAGTCGCTGGAGTGCAATTTGATCTGGGGTCTTTGTAGTGCAGTTAGATCTGGCCTTGTTCATGTGCAGTTTTTTCTGGGCTTGTTCTGGAGTTCAGTTGGATCTCCGCACTTTGGAGTGCTGTTGGATCTGGGGTCGTTTGAGTTCAGATGGGTCTGGGATTGTTGGAGTGCAGTTGGATCTGTGCTGTTTGGACTGGAGTGTGATCTGGCCTCATTTGAGTGCAGTTGGATGTGGGCTCATTGTAGTACAGATAGGTCTGGGCTCGCTGGAGTTAAGTTGGATCTGGGCTTGTTGGAGTGAAGTTGGACCTCTGTTCTTTGGAGTGCTGTTGGATCTGGAGACGTTGGACTGCAATTAGATCTGGCCTTGTTCGTGTGCAGTTGGATCTGGGCTTGTTGGAGTTAAGTTGGATCTCCGTTCTTTGGAGGGCTGTTGGATCTGGCTTTGTTTGTGTGCAGTTGGATCTGGGCTTGATGGAGTTAAGTTGGATCTCCGTTCTTTGGAAGGCTGTTGGATCTGGGGCCGTTGGAGTGCCTATTGGTTCTGGGCTCATTGGAGTACAGATTGGTCTGGGTTTGATGGAGTGCTGTTGGATCTTGGCTCATTGGAGCGCAGTTTTATCTGTGCTCTTTGGACTGCAGTTGGATCTGGGCTTGCTGGAGTGCAGTTGCATCTGGGCTTTTTGCAGTGTAGATGGCTCTGGACCCTGTTGGACTGTAGATGAATCTGGAGTCGTTTGAGTGCACTTGGATCTTGGGTCGTTTGAGTGCAAATAGATCTGGTGTAGTTTGAGTGCACTTGGATCTGGTCTTGTTGAAGTACAGTTGGATCTGGGCTTGTTGGAGTGCAGTAGGATCTTGGCTCGTTGGAGTTCAGTTGGATCTGGGCTTGTTGGAGTGCAGTTGGATCTGGGCTCGTTTGAGTTCAGATGGGTCTGGGCTTGTTGGAGTGCAGTTGGATCTGGGCTCGTTTGAGTTCAGTTGGATCTGGGCTTGTTGGAGTGCACTTGGATCTGGGCTCGTTTGAGTTCAGTAGGATCTGGGCTTGTTGGAGTGCACTTGGATCTGGTCTTGTTGAAATACAGTTGGATCTGGGCTTGTTGGAGTGAAGTAGGATCTTGGCTCGTTGGAGTACAGTTACATCTGGGGAATTCCGACAGCAGTTGGATCTGGAGTCGTTGGAGTGCAATTTGATCTGGGGTCTTTGTAGTGCAGTTAGATCTGGCCTTGTTCATGGGCAGTTTGTTCTGGGTTTGTTCTGGGCTTGTTCTGGAGTTAAGTTGGATCTCCGCTCTTTGGAGTGCTGTTGGATCTGGGGCCGTTGGAGTGTAGTTGGATCTGGGCTCATTGGAGTACAGTTGGGTCTTGGCTCTTTTGGGTTTCGATGCATCTGGACTCATTAGAGCGGAGTTGGATCAGGGCTTGTTGGAGTTAAGTTGGATATCCGCTGTTTGGAGCACTGTTGGATCTGGGGTCGTTGGATTGCAGTTGGATCTGGGCTCATTGGAGTACAGATTGGTCTGGGTTTGTTGGAGTACAGATGGGTCTGGGCTTGTTGGAGTGCAGTTGGATCTATGCTCTTTGGACTGCAGTTTGATCTGGCCTCATTTGAGTGCAGTTGGATCTGGGCTCGTTGGAGTTAAGTTGGATCTCTGTTCTTTGGAGTGTTGTTGGATCTGGAGTCGTTGGAGTGCAATTAGATCTGGCTTTGTTCGTGTGCAGTTGGATCTGGGCTCGTTGGAGTTAAGTTGGATCTCTGTTCTTTGGAGTGCTGTTGGATCTGGGGCCGTTGGAGTGCAGTTGGATCTGGCATTGTTCGTGTGCAGTTGGATCTGGGCTTGTTGGAGTTAAGTTGGATCTCTGTTCTTTGGAGGGCTGTTGGATCTGGGGCCGTTGGAGTGCAATTGGTTCTGGGCTCATTGGAGTACAGATTGGTTCAGGTTTGTTGGAGTGCTATTGGATCTTGGCTCATTGGAGCGCAGTTGTATCTGTGCTCTTTGGACTTAAGTTGGATCTGGGCTTGCTGGAGTGCAGTTGCATCTGGGCTTTTTGCAGTGTAGATGGCTCTGGACCCTGTTGGACTCTAGTTCAATCTGGAGTCGTTTTAGTGCACTTGGATCTTGGGTTGTTTGAGTGCAATTAGATCTGGTGTAGTTTGAGTGCACTTGGATCTGGTCTTGTTGAAGTACAGTTGGATTTGGGCTTGTTGGAGTCAAGTTGGCTCTTGGCTTGTTGGAGTGCAGTAGGAACTCGGCTCGTTGAAGTACAATTAGATCTGGGCAATTCTGACTGCAGTTGGATCTGGAGTCGTTGGAGTGCAATTACATCTGGACCCTTCCGACTGCAGTTGGATCTGGATTCGTTGGAGTGCAATTTGATCTGGGGTCTTTGTAGTGCAGTTAGATCTGGCCTTGTTCATGTGCAGTTTGTTCTGGGCTTGTTCTGGGATTGCTCTGGAGTTAAGTTGGATCTCCGCACTTTGGAGTCCTGTTGGATCTGGGGCCGTCGGAGTGTAGTTGGATCTGGGCTCATTGGAGTACAGTTGGGTCTTGGCTCTTTTTGGTTTCGATGCATCTGGACTCATTAGAGCGCAGTTGGATCAGGGCTTGTTGGAGTTAAGTTGGATATCCGCCCTTTGGAGTGCATTTGGATCTGGGGTCGTTGGATTGCAGTTCGATCTGGCCTCATTTGAGTGCAGTTGGATCTGGGCTCGTAGGAGTACAGATGGGTCTGGGCTTGTTGGAGTGCAGTTGGATCTGTGCTCTTTGGACTGCAGTTTGATCTGGCCTCATTTGAGTGCAGTTGGATCTGGGCTTGTTGGAGTTAAGTTGGATCTCTGTTCTTTGGAGTGTTGTTGGATCTGGAGTCGTTGGAGTGCAATTAGATCTGGCCTTGTTCGTGTGCAGTTGGATCTGGGCTTGTTGGAGTTAAGTTGGATCTCTGTTCTTTGGTCTTTGGAGTGCTGTTGGATCTGGGGGCGCTGGAGTGCAATTGGTTCTGGGCTCATTGGAGTACAGATTGGTCTGGGTTTGTTGGAGTGCTGTTGGATCTTGGCTCATTGGAGCGCAGTTCTATCTGTGCTCTTTGGACTGCAGTTGGATCTGGGCTTGTTGGAGTGCAGTTGGATCTGGGCTCGTTTGAGTTCAGATGGGTCTGGGCTTGTTGGAGTGCAGTTGGATCTGTGCTGTTTGGACTGGAGTGTGATCTGGCCTCATTTGAGTGCAGTTGGATGTGGGCTCATTGGAGTACAGATAGGTCTGGGCTCGCTGGAGTTAAGTTGGATCTGGGCTTGTTGGAGTGAAGTTGGAGCTCTGTTCTTTGGAGTGCTGTTGGATCTGGAGTCGTTGGACTGCAATTAGATCTGGCCTTGTTCGTGTGCAGTTGGATCTGGGCTTGTTGGAGTTAAGTTGGATCTCCGTTCTTTGGAAGGCTGTTGGATCTGGGGCCGTTGGAGTGCCTATTGGTTCTGGGCTCGTTGGAGTACAGATTGGTCTGGGTTTGTTGGAGTGCTGTTGGATCTTGGCTCATTGGAGCGCAGTTCTATCTGTGCTCTTTGGACTGCAGTTGGATCTGGGCTTGCTGGAGTGCAGTTGCATCTGGGCTTTTTGCAGTGTAGATGGCTCTGGACCTGTTGGACTGTAGTTGAATCTGGAGTCGTTTGAGTGCACTTGGATCTTGGGTCGTTTGAGTGCAATTAGATCTGGTGTAGTTTCAGTACACTTGGATCTGGTCTTGTTGAAGTACAGTTGGATCTGGGCTCAGTGGAGTACAATTGGATCTGGGCTTGTTGGAGTCAAGTCGGATCTAGGCTTGTTGGAGTGCAGTAGGATCTTGGCTCGTTGGAGTACAATTAGATCTGGGCAATTCCGACTGCAGTTGGATCTGGATTCGTTGGAGTGCAATTTGATCTGGGGTCTTTGTAGTGCAGTTAGATCTGGCCTTGTTCATGTGCAGTTTCTTCTGGGCTTGTCCTGGAGTTAAGTTGGATCTCTGCTCTTTGGAGTGCTGTTGGATCTGGGGCCGTTGGAGTGTAGTTGGATCTGGGCACATTGGAGTACAGTTGGGTCTGGGCTCTTTTTTGGTTTCGATGCATCTGGACTCATTAGAGCGCAGTTGGATCAGGGCTTGTTGGAGTTAAGTTGGATATCCGCTCTTTAGAGTGCTATTGGATCTGGGGTTGTTGGATTGCAGTTCGATCTGGCCTCATTTGAGTGCAGTTGGATCTTGGCTCGTTGGAGTACAGATGGGTCTGGGCTTGCTGGAGTGCAGTTGGATCTGGGCTTGTTGGAGTTAAGTTGGATCTCTGTTCTTTGGAGTGCAGGTGGATCTGGAGTCGTTGGAGTGCAATTAGATCTTGCCTTGTTCGTGTGCAGTTGGATCTGGGCTTGTTGGAGTTAAGTTGGATCTCTGTTCTTTGGAGTGCTGTTGGATCTGGGGCGGTTGAAGTGCAGTTGGATCTGGCATTGTTCGTGTGCAGTTGGATCTGGGCTTGTTGGAGTTAAGTTGGATCTCCGTTCTTTGGAGTGCTGTTTGATCTGGGGGCGTTGGAGTGCAATTGGTTCTGGGCTCATTGGAGTACAGATTGGTCTGGGTTTGTTGGAGTGCTGTTGGATCTTGGCTCATTGGAGCGCAGTTTTATCTGTGCTCTTTGGACTGCAGTTGGATCTGGGCTTGCTGGAGTGCAGTTGCATCTGGGCTTTTTGCAGTGTAGATGACTCTGGACCTGTTGGACTGTAGTTGAATCTGGAGTTGTTTGAGTGCACTTGGATCTTGGGTCGTTTGAGTGCAATTAGATCTGGTGTAGTTTCAGTACACTTGGATCTGGTCTTGTTGAAGTACAGTTGGATCTGGGCTCAGTGGAGTACAATTGGATCTGGGCTTGTTGGAGTCAAGTCGGATCTAGGCTTGTTGGAGTGCAGTAGGATCTTGGCTCGTTGGAGTACAATTACATCTGGGCAATTCCGACTGCAGTTGGATCTGGAGTCGTTGGAGTGCAATTTGATCTGGGGTCTTTGTAGTGCAGTTAGATCTGGCCTTGTTCATGTGCAGTTTCTTCTGGGCTTGTCCTGGAGTTAAGTTGGATCTCTGCTCTTTGGAGTGCTGTTGGATCTGGGGCTGTTGGAATGTAGTTGGATCTGGGCTCATTGGAGTACAGTTGGGTCTTGGCTCTTTTTGGTTTCGATTCATCTGAACTCATTAGAGCGCAGTTGGATCAGGGCTTGTTGGAGTTAAGTTGGATATCCGCTCTTTGGAGTGCTGTTGGATCTGGGGTCGTTGGATTGCAATTCGATCTGGCCTCATTTGAGTGCAGTTGGATCTGGGCACGTTGGAGTACAGATGGGTCTGGGCTTGTTGGAGTGCAGTTGGATCTGTGCTCTTTGGACTGCAGTTTGATCTGGCCTCACTTGAGTGCAGTTGGATCTGGGCTCGTTGGAGTACAGATGGGTCTAGGCTTGCTGGAGTGCAGTTGGATCTGGGCTTGTTGGAGTTAAGTTGGATCTCTGTTCTTTGGAGTGCTGTTGGATCTGGAGTCGTTGGAGTGCAATTAGATCTGGCCTTGTTCGTGTGCAGTTCGATCTGGGCTTGTTGAAGTTAAGTTGGATCTCTGTTCTTTGGAGTGCTGTTGGATCTGGGCTTGTTCGTGTGCAGTTGGATCTGGGCTTGTTGGAGTTAAGTTGGATCTCTGTTCTTTGGTCTTTGGAGTGCTGTTGGATCTGGGGGCGCTGGAGTTCAATTGGTTCTGGGCTCATTGGAGTACAGATTGGTCTGGGTTTGTTGGAGTGCTGTTGGATCTTGGCTCATTGGAGCGCAGTTCTATCTGTGCTCTTTGGACTGCAGTTGGATCTGGGCTTGTTGGAGTGCAGTTGGATCTGGGCTCGTTTGAGTTCAGATGGGTCTGGGCTTGTTGGAGTGCAGTTGGATCTGTGCTGTTTGGACTGGAGTGTGATCTGGCCTCATTTGAGTGCAGTTGGATGTGGGCTCATTGGAGTACAGATGGGTCTGGTCTCGCTGGAGTTAAGTTGGATCTGGGCTTGTTGGAGTGAAGTTGGACCTCTGTTCTTTGGAGTGCTGTTGGATCTGGAGTCGTTGGACTGCAATTAGATCTGGCCTTGTTCGTGTGCAGTTGGATCTGGGCTTGTTGGAGTTAAGTTGGATCTCCGTTCTTTGGAGGGCTGTTGGATCTGGCTTTGTTTGTGTGCAGTTGGATCTGGGCTTGATGGAGTTAAGTTGGATCTCCGTTCTTTGGAAGGCTGTTGGATCTGGGGCCGTTGGAGTGCCTATTGGTTCTGGGCTCGTTGGAGTACAGATTGGTCTGGGTTTGTTGGAGTGCTGTTGGATCTTGGCTCATTGGAGCGCAGTTCTATCTGTGCTCTTTGGACTGCAGTTGGATCTGGGCTTGCTGGAGTGCACTTGCATCTGGGCTTTTTGCAGTGTAGATGGCTCTGGACCCTGTTGGACTGTAGTTGAATCTGGAGTCGTTTGAGTGCACTTGGATCTTGGGTCGTTTGAGTGCAATTAGATCTGGTGTAGTTTCAGTAGACTTGGATCTGGTCTTGTTGAAGTACAGTTGGATCTGGGCTCAGTGGAGTACAATTGGATCTGGGCTTGTTGGAGTCAAGTCGGATCTAGGCTTGTTGGAGTGCAGTAGGATCTTGGCTCGTTGGAGTACAATTAGATCTGGGCAATTCCGACTGCAGTTGGATCTGGATTCGTTTGAGTGCAATTTGATCTGGGGTCTTTGTAGTGCAGTTAGATCTGGCCTTGTTCATGTGCAGTTTCTTCTGGGCTTGTCCTGGAGTTAAGTTGGATCTCTGCTCTTTGGAGTGCTGTTGGATCTGGGGCCGTTGGAGTGTAGTTGGATCTGGGCACATTGGAGTACAGTTGGGTCTGGGCTCTTTTTTGGTTTCGATGCATCTGGACTCATTAGAGCGCAGTTGGATCAGGGCTTGTTGGAGTTAAGTTGGATATCCGCTCTTTGGAGTGCTGTTGGATCTGGGGCGGTTGAAGTGCAGTTGGATCTGGCATTGTTCGTGTGCAGTTGGATCTGGGTTTGTTGGAGTTAAGTTGGATCTCCGTTCTTTGGAGTGCTGTTTGATCTGGGGGCGTTGGAGTGCAATTGGTTCTGGGCTCATTGGAGTACAGATTGGTCTGGGTTTGTTGGAGTGCTGTTGGATCTTGGCTCATTGGAGCGCAGTTTTATCTGTGCTCTTTGGACTGCAGTTGGATCTGGGCTTGCTGGAGTGCAGTTGCATCTGGGCTTTTTGCAGTGTAGATGGCTCTGGACCTGTTGGACTGTAGTTGAATCTGGAGTCGTTTGAGTGCACTTGGATCTTGGGTCGTTTGAGTGCAATTAGATCTGGTGTAGTTTCAGTACACTCTGATCTGGTCTTGTTGAAGTACAGTTGGATCTGGGCTCAGTGGAGTACAATTGGATCTTGGCTTGTTGGAGTCAAGTCGGATCTAGGCTTGTTGGAGTGCAGTAGGATCTTGGCTCGTTGGAGTACAATTAGATCTGGGCAATTCCGACTGCAGTTGGATCTGGATTCGTTGGAGTGCAATTTGATCTCGGGTCTTTGTAGTGCAGTTGGATCTGGCCTTGTTCATGTGCAGTTTGTTCTGGGCTTGTTCTGGAGTTAAGTTGGATCTCCGCTCTTTGGAGTGCTGTTGGATCTGGGGCTGTTGGAATGTAGTTGGATCTGGGCTCATTGGAGTACAGTTGGGTCTTGGCTCTTTTTGGTTTCGATGCATCTGGACTCATTAGAGCGCAGTTGGATCAGGGCTTGTTGGAGTTAAGTTGGATATCCGCTCTTTGGAGCGCTGTTGGATCTGTGGTCGTTGGATTGCAGTTCAATCTTGCCTCATTTGAGTGCAGTTGGATCTGGGCTTGTTGGAGTGCAGTTGGATCTGTGCTCTTTGGACTGCAGTTTGATCTGGCCTCACTTGAGTGCAGTTGGATCTGGTCTTGTTGAAGTACAGTTGGATCTGGGCTCAGTGGAGTACAATTGGATCTGGGCTCGTTGGAGTCATGTTGGATCTAGGCTTGTTGGAGTGCAGTAGGCTCTTGGCTCGTTGGAGTACAATTAGATCTGGGCAATTCTGACTGCAGTTGGATCTGGAGTCGTTGGAGTGCAATTAGATCTGGACCCTTCCGACTGCAGTTGGTCTTGGCTTGCTGGAGTGTAGTTGCATCTGGACTCATTGGAGTGCAGTTACATCTGGGCTCTTTGTACTGTAAATGGATCTGGACCCTGTTGGAGTGCAGTTGGATCTGTGATCTTTGGACTGCAGTTTGATCTGGCCTCACTTGAGTGCAGTTGGATCTGGTCTTGTTGAAGTACAGTTGGATCTGGGCTCAGTGGAGTACAATTGGATCTGGGCTTGTTGGAGTCAAGTTGGATCTAGGCTTGTTGGAGTGCAGTAGGCTCTTTGCTCGTTGGAGTACAATTAGATCTGGGCAATTCTGACTGCAGTTGGATCTGGAGTCGTTGGAGTGCAATTAGATCTGGACCCTTCCGACTGCAGTTGGTCTGGGCTTGCTGGAGTGTAGTTGCATCTGGACTCATTGGAGTGCAGTTACATCTGGGCTCTTTGTACTGTAAATGGATCTGGACCCTGTGGGGCTGCAGTTGGATCTGGGCTCTTTGGAGTGCAGTTGTTGCTGGGGTCGTCGCAGTGCACGTCGATCTGGGCTCATTGAAGTACAATTTGATCTGGCCTCGTTGTTGTGTCAATGGATCTTGGCTCATTGTTGTGCAGATGTATCTGGGCTTGCTGGAGTGCATTTGGATCTTGGGTCGTTGAAGTGCAATTGGATCTGGACTCTTTGAGTGCAGGTGGATCTGGGCTCGTTGGAATCTACATGTATATGGATCTGGGCTTGTTGGAGTCAAGTCGGATCTAGGCTTGTTGGAGTGCAGTACGATCTTGGTTCGTTGCAGTACAATTAGATCTGGGCCCTTTCGACTGCAGTTGGATCTGGAGTCGTTGGAGTGCCCTTGGATCTGGGGTCGTTGGAGTGCAATTAGATTTGGCCTCATTCGAGTGCAGCTGGATCTGGGCATGTTCGAGTGCAGTTGGATCTGGGCCCTGTTGGAGTGTAGTTGGATCTGGGCTCATAGGAGTGCAGTTGGATCTGGGCTTGTTGCAGTACAGTTGGATCCGTGCCCTTTGGACTGCAGTTGGATCAGGGGTAGTTCGAGAGCAGTTGTTTCCAGGGTGCTTGGAGTGTACTTGGATCTGCCGTCGTTGGTGTGCAGTTAGATCTGGCCTTGTTCGAGTGCAGTTGGATCTGGGCTTGTTGAAGTACAGTTGGGTCTGGTTTATTGGAGTACAATTGGATCTGGGGTCTTTGGAGTGCAGTTTGATCTGGCCTTGTTGGAGTGCAGTTGGATCTGGGGTAGTTGGAGTGCACTTGGATCTGGGGTCATTGGACTGCAGTTAGATCTGGCCTTGTTTGAGTGCAGTTGGATCTGGGCTCATTGCAGTACAGTTGGATCCGGGCCCTTTGGACTGCAGTTGGATCAGGGGTAGTTGGAGAGCAGTTGTTTCCGGGGGGATTGGAGTGTACCTGGATCTGGGGTCATTGGTGTGCAGTTAGATCTGGCCCTGTTCGAGTGCAGTTGGATCTGGGCTTGTTGGAGAACAGTTGGATCTTGGCTCATTGGAGTACAGTCTGGTCTGGGCTCGTTCGGCCAATGGCTGGCGGTCAGGGAAGTCCTGCCTCCAACAGGGGGCTGACAGCAGTATCAACGGGACGCCACTAGTGGTGACTCATCGCTTTGGAAACGGGGGGTGGGGTGAGACCGGCGATGCGGTCGATGTGCAGTAGGATCTTGGCTCGTTGGAGTACAATTAGATCTGGGCCCTTTCGACTGCAGTTGGATCTGGAGTCGTTGGAGTGCCCTTGGATCTGGGGTCTTTGGAGTGCAGTTTGATCTGGCCTTGTTGGAGTGCAGTTGGATCTGGGGTAGTTGGAGTGCACTTGGATCTGGGGTCATTGGACTGCAGTGAGATCTGGCCTTGTTTGAGTGCAGTTGGATCTGGGCTCATTGCAGTACAGTTGGATCCGGGCCCTTTGGACTGCAGTTGGATCAGGGGTAGTTGGAGAGCAGTTGTTTCCGGGGGGATTGGAGTGTACCTGGATCTGGGGTCATTGGTGTGCAGTTAGATCTGGCCCTGTTCGAGTGCAGTTGGATCTGGGCTTGTTGGAGAACAGTTGGATCTTGGCTCATTGGAGTCCAGTCTGGTCTGGGCTCGTTCGGCCAATGGCTGGCGGTCAGGGAAGTCCTGCCTCCTTCAGGGGGCTGACAGCAGTATCAACGGGACACCACTAGTGGTGACTCATCGCTTTGGAAACGGGGGGTGGGGTGAGACCGGCGATGCAGTCGATGTGCAGTAGGATCTTGGCTCGTTGGAGTACAATTAGATCTGGGCCCTTTCGACTGCAGTTGGATCTGGAGTCGTTGGAGTGCCCTTGGATCTGGGGTCGTTGGAGTGCAATTAGATCTGGCCTCATTCGAGTGCAGTTGGATCTGGTCTTGTAGTATCAGCAGTATCAACGGGATGCCACTAGTGGTGACTCATCGCTTAGGAAACGGGGGGTGGGGCGAGACCGGCAATGCAGTCGATGCTATTGATGAACTTGGAAAGATGAGTAATACTGGGGTGTATGATTCATAAATTCAATTGTATTTTTTAAAAAAACACTTGATGAGACTGCAGGATCAGCTAGGGAGGCTACTTATAGACAGTGAGCCAGGATAGATGAGGTCACCCCCCCCCCCCCCTTACCCCCTCACGCCTACCAGGACGATGCCCACAGCTCTCTACTGTAAGGCAGTGGTTAACCAGACCTTTCAGAACACTGAATCCAGTCAACCGCCTGAACATGTGTTATAGTAATTGCTTCTGCATGCAATACAATACCAACACATGATTTTATAAGCAATAATGACTTCATAATGTCCCTTGTCATACAGTACACTGAAGTAAGCTGAGCACACAGAGCATCTGTGCCCCCTCTGATTCAAACACTGAAAATATTAAGCAAAGAAAACACTTTTTAAAGTGAAACCCTCTTCAAATAAAGTGAGTTTACATTACATTCCAGTAATCTGGCTGACACTTTTATCCAAAGTGACTTGCAGTTTATTAGACTGAGCAGGCCAATCTCCCCAGAGGTAATGTGGGGTCATGAGCCTAGCTCAAGGGCCCAACAGCTACACTGATCTTACTGTGGTTACACTTGGGCCAACCTCCCAGTCCCCAGTCCAGCACCCTAGCCACTAGGCTACAGGCTGCTCTGCACCCCAAATGCACATGATACATGTTAGAATCTTCTAGAATCTGTCTCAGACAATCACTGTGTGTCATTGCTGGTGATGAGTACACTGTTCCTGGAGCTTCACATCTCCTGGAAAGTTTGCCAAACAAACAGCTGAGCTGTGACAGAGGAAGCAATCACCGCCAACCGAGAACAAAAAAAACCCCACAAAAAAACTCCTCCGCAGCCTTCTCATTGGATGTTACCCACCCAGTTCAAACACAGTGACCGCTAGTAGCCCACAAGCAGCCCTCCATCTGTACAGCTGTCAATCCTCTGGTGTGTGAGATGAGAATCAGCTGCTAAATGATTGCAAACTAGTTGGCAAGTGACCAAGGCGCTAGTGGACCACTGTCACGCCAATTTGCGCAATGATGGTGGACGGACAGCTGGCAATGACACAAGTCTGATAGATACTTTCTCACTTGGTGAGATCTGCGAGTGTGTGTACACACACAGCAGCACACCCCCGCCCCCCTTCGACTACCCGGCATAGCAACAGTCTAACAAGACCCAGCTCTCTCTGTAGGAAACCATATCAGTTGAGGCTACAGTGGAGGTTTACAAGAAGCCCACTGCGGAGAGAAAGTTAGGTCCAGATGTCAGTTCGCTTGTTAAAGGAAAGAAGCTTTAATCTCAGTAGAGCTCGGCAAGGGGCAGCATGGGAAATAAAGTTGGACTCCCAGCTCTGTGCTGTACACGGTCTATGGTGGCACAGTCGTCTCTCAGTAGAGTTCTCTCTAACTTGCAGTGCCTGCTGGGTTATGGAGTTCTTTTTTTTTTGATTGGCTAAAGAGTCCATGCACTTTTTCCCACGGACTGGACCGTGTTTGAAAGGAATTGACAAATACTTGTGTGTACCATTGGCTCTGCTGGACTCGGCAGGAGTCCGAAACCATCACTCGTTGTGCGTGTGTATCCCACGATCACCAGGAAGTTCCCGTTCATAAACATGCTGGAGCAAACTAAAAGCAGCTCTCTAACAACAGGAAGCGGAGCTGCTTGACGTCAGGGCGGTCTGTCGGCTGCTGTTGTCTTGGCCGCACACGGGCAGGCCTCATTTCTGGGTCAGGCCAGACCTGGCCAACAACAGCTGAACCTCTTGACCACATCTGCATGCTTTTATGTAGCAGGAGTGCTGCAGCGGGATCTTTTTGTCAGGGGTGACACCATGCTCAGCTGTAGAGCGGGGTAGGAGGTACAGAGGAAGCACTGCATGGAGGGGGGATGCCGAAGTTGGCTGCCCTGTCCTGCCTCTTTCATGGGTGGATCATCCAATCCCACACCCCTGCTGTGATGCTGTGTATGATGGTCGCTGCGGCTGGTTTATTTTTCCATCCACAGTTCCGGCCCACACAGGAGAGGTGTAACCGTGGGAGACTGTAACCGTAGGAGGACCGCAACACAGTGATGGCCCATCTGTCCTCTTTAGCTGCAGGTCCGGCACATCTCAGCCCAGAACATCACCTGTTTACATGCTCCAACACATATGAGAGCACAACAAAGCAACATGTGGGCGTGTGTGTAAGTCATATTCATAAACATCCGCTGGTGGGACTAGTGTGTCTGCTTGTGTTAGCATGCCTGACCCTGGCCCTCAAAGGATGGGGGTTTGATGCCGAGTCATCAAAAACTGACTCGGAAATAAACTGCACTGTGATAACTGAACACTGTGATAACTGCACTCTGTGATAAACTGCACTGTGATAACTGAACACTGTGATAACTGCACTCTGTGATAAACTGCACTGTGATAACTGAACAAAACTCTGTGATAAACCAGCCTTCTGTTCTGGAAAGATGCATGCAGTAAACACATGTAGAACACCAGCTTATGCACAATATATATAACATATATACAGTCGGTATGTGCTTGCTTTAGATAAAACAATGTATGGAATAGCTTAATCAGTCAGGAGCAGGATTAGAAGCAGTGACCACTGGTGTGTTCAGGGTGGTGGGGAAAAATGGCGAGAACAAGCTCGGAATTCTTCAGCAAAAAATAATAAATAAATAAATAAATACTAGCCTCAGTGAGCTGATGCATGACCTGTTCTTATGTATAGAACATGTGTGACTCGAGAATAATACTGACGGCTGCTGTTTGGCTGGATTTCTTTCTGATTGATGTGTGCTAGTCAGAGGTGACTGCACAGTCACTACCAATCAAAGCCTAGTGGTGGTGGGCAGACCAACAAAGAGCTGCAGTAATCCACGGAGAGTGTATTACGCGCAACATTAATATTCATGTCTGAATCATATTAGGCTTTTTTTGAGGAAATTACTGTAGTTCACAGCAAATGGATAGTGTTTGAAATGCAGGCGACTCACATCTGCCAGGATACGAGTGACAGTACCATCCTAATGTAATGTAATAATGTAAATAAGATGGTTGTCTGGGCCTTAGAGGAGCACTCCAGTGCATCATTGACTGATGAAGTTAAGCTAAAGCCAGGGGATGCTGTACACCAGGGATTAACAACGCATGGTCTTCGAGGGCCAAGAACTGCTGGTTTTCCACCCTCCCTTTACCTGAGAGTCATGTGTGAAGACAGCCTGGCCAATCAGTAGCACTAGTTACCCGGGAGAAAATATAACCAGGGCTGGATTTGGATTTGAGGGCCATAGTTGAAGATCCCTGCAATATAATGAAGGGAACCTGGCTGCACTGTGGTAAAGGTCAGAAATAAAGTGTCCACAAGAGGACAAGAGTCCAGATCACTGCACTACTACCACAACTAACATATTACGTTACATTTACAGAGCAGCTTTCACTGATGCATTTAGCATTAATTTATTCAGCTGGATATACTGAAGCCATTCAGGAGAAGTACCATGCTCAAGGGTACAATGGCTGATACTCCGACTGCTACTGCTAAAGCTACTACTACTACTGCTAATGCTGCTGCTACATCTGCTGCTGCTACTACTAATGATACTGCTACTACTGCTGCTACTACTGCTAATACAACTACTACTGCTAATGCTACTGCTACTACTGCTGCTACTACTGCTAATGCTACTGCTGCTACTATTACTGCTACTACTACTAATGCTACTGCTACTACTGCTGCTACTATTACTGCTACTACTACTAATGTTACTGCTAGTACTACTGCTGCTGCTACTGCTAATGCTACTGCTACTACTGCTGCTACTACTACTAATGCTACTGCTACTACTGCTGCTACCACTGCTAATGTTACTGCTCCTACTGCTACTGCTAATACAACTACTACTGCTGCTATTACTGCTAATGCTACTGCTAATACAACTACTACTGTTGCTACTACTGCTAATGCTACTGCTACTACTACTGCTACTATTACTGCTACTACTACTAATGCTACTGCTACTACTGCTGCTACTATTACTGCTACTACTACTAATGTTACTGCTAGTACTACTGCTGCTGCTACTGCTAATGCTAATGCTACTGCTACTACTGCTGCTACTACTACTAAAGCTACTGCTACTACTGCTGCTACTACTGCTAATGCTACTGCTCCTACTGCTACTGCTAAAACAACTACTACTGCTGCTACTACTGCTAATGCTACTGCTAATACAACTACTACTGCTACTACTACTGCTAATGCTACTGCTACTACTGCTGCTACTACTGCTAATGCAACTACTACTGCTAATGCTACTACTACTGCTACTACTACTACTACTGCTGCTTCTACTTCTACTGATACAACTACTGCTGCTAATGCTACTGCTACTACTACTACTGATGCTACTGCTGCTACTGCTACTGCTACTGCTACTACTACTACTACTAGCAGTGGTCAGTACTGTTGCCTCGCAAGAATGAGGTCCTGGGTACTGCAAGAAGGCTGGCTATTGCTCCTAAGTACTGGCATGGGTCAAAGGCAGAGGACAGAACTACCTCACAGGGTTCAATAAAATGTATATTATCTATTACTACTAACACTACTAAAATCATTCTGCCCATTACATTGCGGGGGAAGTGAAACTCCATAGGCATAGTGCCTACCTGGCTGATCTCAAGAATGCACCATCTCACAGACAGGTAAGGCTGCATACCTTCTTCCCCACTGCCTCCCCTGCACAGCCATTTTACAGACTTTATTCAGAAACGAAGAGGAGGGGGGCGAGGGGAGCCGCTCTCCTGTAAAAACCCATCGCAGCCCCGAGGCGCAGATCTGCATAGGCTTTTGATTATGCTAGGCCCAGTGACCCTCCGCGGCGTTCCAGATCACTGACTGTGAGTCCGCCTCCCCCACCCCCCCGCCCCCGACCCCCCTTCCGCCTCCCCGAAATTCAGACAGCGGAGGGAGGGAGCAGGAAGAAGGGAACAGTCGGCGCCACCCCCTCCCCCTCCCCCGCAGCCGCAGTGACGGAGCGGCTCTCTCCCTGGCTGCTGAAACGCCGTCGCCCTGCAGTGGAACAGAAACCCCCGGGCCGCGGGAGACCGACTGGCGTAAATAAACAGCGGCCTCTTTACCTCGGCGCGCCTCCTACTGCAGCGCGGCGTGGACGCCGCCGGCCGCTCCGCACTGCGCTTAGTTACGGCTCGCGCGTTCATTTCCCCGACAACAGAGAGTCCGGAAAAAACACACTCACCAATCTGCTTTAACAGCCAAATACATTAATGAGCTTATAGATTCCTTATATACTTTCCGTTTGCAGTTGCCTCCAGGAGCCTTCTACGAATCTCCCAACAACATCTGTGCCAAACCCAGCATGTCCGCTAACAGGGAAATACAGTGCCCTCCAAAATCTTTGGGACAAAGGCCCATTATGTCTTGATTTGCCTCTGATTTGCCACAATCTTAGATTTGGAATCACACAATTAACGTGTGTTTAATTGCCTCCTTAATGCAGGTATATGAGAGCTCTCAGCACCTTGTCTTTCTTTCCTCTCGTCTTTCAATGACCTTTGGAAACTATTATTGCTGTTTATCAACATGAGGACCAAAGTTGTGCCAATTAAAGTCTAAGAAGCCTTTATGAGACTGAGAAACAAGAATAAAATGGTTAGAGACACCAGCCAAACGCTTACCAAAATCAACAGTTTGGAACATACTTAAGAAGAAAGAGAGCAGTGGTGAGGAAGACCTCCACAGCTGATGACAAAAGATTTCTCTCCATAATAAAGAAAAATCCCCAAACACCTGTCCGACAGATCAGAAACACTCTTCAGGAGTCAGGTGTGGATTTGTCAATGACCACTGTCTGCAGAAGAATTCATGAACAGAAATACAGAGGCTACACTGCAAGATGCAAACCACTGGCTAGATGCAAAAACAATATGGCCAGATTACAGTTTGCCAAGACGTACTTAAGAGCAACCACAGTTCTGTACAGATGAAATGAAGATTAACATTATCAGAGTGATGGCAAGAGCAAAGTATGGAGGAGAGAAGGAACTGCCCAAGATCCAAAGCATACCACCTGATCTGTGAAACATGGTGGTAGGGGGTGTTATGGCCTGGGCATGTATGGCTGCGGAAGGTACTGGCTCACTTATCTTCATTGATGATAGTAGCGTATGGTAGTAGCAAAATTAATTCCGACATGTAGAGACACATCCTATCTGTTCAAGTTCAAGCAAATGCCTCAAAACTCATTGGCCGGTGGTACATTCTACAGCAAGACAATGTTTTTCAAAGCTAAAAAAACGGTCAATCTTGAACCCAATTGAGCACCCAATCTGAATCCAACTGAGCATGCCTTTCATATGCTGAAAAGAAAACTTAAGAGGACAAGCCCCTGAAACAAGCACGAGCTAAATATGGCTGCCATAGGCTGCAAGACACCCAGCAACATGATGTCCATGAATCACAGGCTTCAACAGTCATTGCATATGCAACAAAATACTAAACATGACTACTCTTATTAAAATACCATTGCTGTGTCCCAAACATTATGGTGCCCTGAAATAGGGGGACTATGTATAAACACTGCTCTGTAATGTCTCATGGTTGGGATGGTAGCGAAATGTGACATCTTTAAGGTCTATTACAGCGTAAAGCTTAAATCTGAAGTCCAGTCTCCAACAAATAGCCGAGATGCGACGAGACGGTTTTGGAGGGTCTTTTAGAAGAAAGTTTTATCAGTTTCAACTGTCCAGTTTCAGAACGTCGGCTCTCGGCGGCTGGCGTTTCTAAAACTGAGCGTGTCATATCTGAAGCCCAGAGTTTTAGAACAATTAGTGATGTAACTGGAAACTGTCATGGAAACTGTCGTTTATTTATTTACTCTGCGTTTTGGTGTGGACAGCCTAGTCCATACCCGCGGACGTTTTCAGATTTAAACGCGGACGTTACGAGATTTCTCTTGTCTTATCTCGTCTCGTCTCTGCTGTTTGGTGGAGACTGGGCTTCAAAGATTTAAGACTTGACATGGTCAGTTTTAGAAACTGGACAGTTCACACCGATAAATCTTTCTTCTAAAGACGTTCTAAAACCATCTCGTCTCATCTTGGCTGTTTGGTTGGTGGAGACTAGTTTGTTACCGGAGATAAACAGTTGACATTGAGCATGGTGTGTCAATATTTCTCAAAAAATTAGTCTTTGGTACCCTCCATTGGATTATAAGGGCATTGCACTTCTTTCTTCAACTCAAAGCTTTTTAAGTGGTACTTTCTGGATGTGTTTGAAAAACGTAAGACAGTAATAAAGTGAAATTGAGTTGTTTTCTGATCAGGTTAGAGAGATAAAAGTAAGCATTATTAATTCACATTTTAATTCAGAGTCGGTTATTTTGTCAGCCACATTACCCAGAATGGCCTCGGGAAGAGAGGATTTCCATCGTGTTGCAGGAGCAGTCAGTGGCAGGTATCTCTCTCTTGCATGATGCAGTAGAAGTGACACTTGGTTTGAGGATATCTTGTATTTATGCAAATATTTAAGAGTGTTCTATTACCCTTGTGACCTCACAAGCTCCTCGTGCCTGATCTTTGCTGTCTTCATAACATCGCAAGCTCATTGGCTCAGCTTTCAGTAGCGCCTATGACATCATAAGTACATTGTGTTAACTTTTACCAGCCCATGTGGCATCAAAACCTTATTCTGTTTTCTCTCTCCTGCCACTGTGACATCCTAAAAGCCCATTATGCCTGCGTGAAAACATGCCAATACTACAGCTATTTGTCAGGTCATTTCAATTTATCCATGATTTCCTAAAGGAACAATGAAATGACAAAACTCATTAATATTTGAAGTGATCTTTAAGTTGATATACTGCGTGTGCCATTATAGTGCAATGACTCCATGAAATGCATTGCAGTTCTGCCAGTGGCTAATATATAATATAAAATCCTTGATGCACTTCTTAAATGTGATATTCAGTTAATTTAACAAGCTACGCTTGTTTGGAAATTTGTGCACTTTGTTCCAATTGTTTTTTAATCCTTCTCAAACAAAATTATGTTCGCACATTGTCCCATTTGTGGTTACGAATTTGATCCTGACTGCAGTATTACTCTATAACCACAAGGTGTCAGTAGAGATTTTCTGCTCTTTCTGTGGATTTGCCCACAATCGTTTTTGTTCCATGGCATTTTATTCAATTTGCAATGAAAAATATCTTATGACATGCAGAACAGCAAATACCATTATAGATACGTCTGCCTGGGTATGTACAAAGACAGATCGAGACTAATTATAACATGCACGTCTTGCCAACTTGCATTTATAATTTAAAGACTTGTTTCCCGTGCGACACAAACACCTAAAAACAGACACGGACATAGTTTTAGGAATTACATTTTGGGTTGACACTTTATTGGAAACACTGGAACAGCACTGTTTAGTCACATGAGTTCTCTTGCAAACCGTAAGCAAAGGGTATTTTTTGCGGTGTTGTTTTTTTGAATTCCCTGCAAAAAGTACGAGTTGGGTTCACGCCATTCTAAAGCACTGTGCTGAACAGACTACACAACGCACAGCGTTCCAGAGTCTGAAATAGGTCATGTGACAGACGGATGTCGTCTGTTTGCTTCAGATCGGTGACTAGCGCACGCGGTAAGATGGGGTCTCCTTCGCAAGTCCACCGCTCTGCGATTCAGCCCAGCGTGCACCCCGTGACCCCGAGGAGCATTCTGCACCTGAATTTCACAGAAAACCAGAGCAAGGAATCAAACTGCATTAACATGTGCAAATTAACATGCATTCTGTATAACTATTATGCTAAAAATGACGTGAGAAATGTGCTTTTACAAAACATCATGGAGAGACATTGAAAAAGAAGGAATCGTTACATTAGATTTCATGCAATGTATACATTTGATTGTATATAATGTGAGTAGATAATATGTTCAGGAGTATTTTTCAGGAAGCTCTTCCTCTTGGACCAGGTCTGTTCAGTGCCTTTGTTTTCACACAAAAAAACAAACAGAGCTATGGGGAGACGCGCTCTCCCAAATTCACTGTTTCATTCTGCAGGCACCTAAAATAACTCCCCACCCCCCTGCCCCCACCCCAGCCACCGGCACACACTTGCAAACACAGCAGACATGAATCCACACACAAACAAACACCCGCACACACACACACACACAAACAAACAAACACCCACACATACACATACACACACATATACACATACACATACACACACACACATACAAACACACACACACACACAAACAAACACCCACACATACAAAACACACACACACGCGCACACACAAACACCCACACATACAAAACACACACACACATGCACACACACATACAAAACACACACATACACATACACACACACACACACACACACACACGGTAATGGCACTACGAGGGAATGGGGAGTGTTAGTTCTCTCTGCGCTGCCTCTGTCAGATCCTGCCTGGCTTTTTCCACTGCTAATTGTGGCACTGGCACCGCTGTGGGCTTCACACAGGAAGAGCAGGGAGGCAGATCATTGTTCTCTTCACTCTCCCCTTCTCTCTCTCTCTCTCCCCCTCCCTCTCATAGTCTCTCTCTCCCCTTCTCTCTCATAGTCTCTCTCTCTCTCTCTCCCTCCCTCATAGTCTCTCTCTCTCACTCGCTCTCTCCCCCCCCCTCTCTCTCTTAGTCTCTCTCCCCTAGCTGCAGCATCTGCTCCAGTGCACACACTCTTACACCCTCTCCTCGTGACCTTGAGTCCGACCTTGGCACAGTGGTAAAGGTTGCCATGGTCATCGGGCCACTCAGAGGTAACGGGCAGTGGTGTAGCAGTGTGTGGTTTGTGTGTTTGTGTGTACAGCCTATAGGGGCAGTGTAAGGGCTCACAGTCACACTCACCACTGTGGGCTGCTGGGATACTGGGGGACTGGAGCTGCTGGGAGTGTATGTGTGTGTCTCTGTATGCAGTTCTGTGAATATGAGAGTGCGGGTGTGTGTGTGTACATTTACAAGTGTGTGTTCACATGAATGAATGTGTGTGCATGCACATCTGTGTGTATGTGTGTGTCTGCGTGTATGTTTGTGTTTGTGTTGGTGTGAATGTGTGTGTGTGTGTGTGTGTGTGTGTGTGTGTGTCTTTCATTCAGGCTCCTCTGTAGATTGACAGTCTATATGAGCGTAACTCAGGGGAATGGTGAGGGCCACCACCGGCCCCACTGAACTCAACCAGGACACGATGTAATTCAGACTCCTGCAGAGGGAGAGGGGGAGGGAGAGAGAGGAGGAGAGCAGAAAGAGAATGGGTGTGGGTGGGAGGAGAGATGGAGAGAGAGCGAGAGGGATAGAGAGCGGGTAGGGAGGGGTTAAGTGTAAGCTCTTCAAACGGTGCTTCAAACACTACAATACTTCCATCTAAACTAAGCAGTTAATTTAAAAACCAAGTTTCATTGTGGACCAATGACATTACATTACATTAATGGCATTTGGCAGACACTCTTATCCAGAGCGACGTACAGTTGATTAGACTAAGCAGGAGACAATCCTCCCCTGGAGCAATGCGGGGGCCTTGCTCAAGGGCCCAACGGCTGTGCGGATCTTATTGTGGCTACACCAGGGATTGAACCACCGACCTTGTGGGTCCCAGTCATGTACCTTAACCACTATGCTACAGGCCGCTCTTAGACTAGAGGTGACTAGATAGCCCATGTGACTAGATACCCACCTGTTCTCTGCACTGGCAGCTGCCAGGAGAGGCCTCATCAGGTCCTGCGATCGGCACGGATGCAGTACGAAGAAGGGCTGGCCAAGCAGAGGGTGTTCCTGCAGACAGAACGAGACCCAATGAGAATCTTCCTGAACACACAATTCATTCTGGTTTCCATTGGCTATGGTAGAGTGGGCGGAGCCACCATGCACTGAAACTCACAGAGCCCTAAAAACCAATAAATAAACCCTGCACAGTGAGTCAATCATAACGCATCATAGCTCCGCCCAACTTAAAGATTCATACAGCTTTCATCCCGTCTTTATTCTCCATTTCAAAGAAGCAAAAAAGGACCTTTTTATAAACAACTCCGGTAGTCACAGAATAAACAGCATGTTTTTGGTATGCAGTCTTTGAATTATAAATATGTGCCAGAATGTTTTCACACGAGGCGTTTAAATGCTTAGAATGATAACAGAACCACTGTACAGAGATCAGCTAATAAAAGAAAAGAGGAGGGAAAAGGCAAAGTAAAAAGAAACATTTAAACAAAACTTTCAAGCAAAGTAAAAAAAAATAAAAAATTATACAGCTTCAGAAATTTGCCTGGTACACGGCCTGGCCGTTAACTGTGAGGGAGGCTTCCTCGACCACCAAATCAGCTGTCAGTGCGTCTTCATAAAGCTTCTTAAAAGGCGAGTTGTAGGGGGGGGGGGGGGTGATCTCCAGAGCCCCTCCTCTCCGGGGGCAGCAGGGTGCAGTGTGCAGAAGCAGCTCGGTCTCAGCAGTTGTCATATCCTGTTCTTTGTAGCCCGGAGATATGGAAGCAGCCCGTCGCACTTCAGCACGGGAACATGAAACGCCGAGTCCTCGTAACAATGAGATCTGGCAGACAGCTACGAACGTCGCGCGGCTCAATAAGTCATATCTCTCCTCTCTGACAGACGCGGCGGTCCCTCTTTAGCGGAGGCGGGTTTGATCTGGGACAGATGTGTTCTGAAGTGCAATCAGCGGGCGGCCGGCGGGAAAAAAGAACCCTCCCGCCGTCTGCGCGGAGCGCTCGCGAAGTGATTAAAACCTGACAGCGATCGGCAGCCAGCGTCCACGCTGTGGCAGGACTGCAGCGCCTCAGAGCTGGGCCCTACGGCTGAGGAGGGCCACTGAGGGACTGGGGCCGGGGCTACAAATGGGTCTCTGTTACATCGGTTACCAAAGACATCACTTTTAGAGGAGGGGAGGGGGGGACTGAAGCCAAAAAGCGGAGAAAAGTGTTTGTTTTTGTACTTTACCAGCCTTGTGGGGACTAGTGTGTTTAGCATGTCGCGGTGTGTTAAATGTTTTCCCCGGTGAGGAGGGCAGGTTTCAGTGCGCTCTGGCTATTATGAGAGAAACATTAAGTGAAATTATACATTAATTCTGGTGGAGTCCAAGGTGACCTTTAACAGTGCTGCATGGGTGACTGATAGCTGGGCTCAGACACCTCTTCAACATAAGCCACACAACCCAGATTAGAGAACACAATGTTAGCACCACAGGGGGATAAATACAAAACATTTCTATCAGCTCATGACACGACTGACAGGCCCCGTTACCCAGAGCTATTCACACAAACACAAACACACACACACACACACACACACACATAAACACATACATACAGGCACAAACACATGTACATAAACACATACATACAGGCACAGAAACACAGACACATGCACACATACACACACAGCACTCACACAAACACACACACATGCACACACGCTGACATACACACACACACACACACACACACATACATACATACAGATAAACAGACACACACCCAGTCTTAGACACACACACACATGCACACACGCTTACACACACACACACACACACACACACACATAAACACATACATACAGGCACAAACACATGTACATAAACACACACACACATAAACACATACATACAGGCACAGAAACACAGACACATGCACACATACACACACGGCGCTCACACAAACACACACAGACAAACACACACACATGCACACACGCTGACACACACACACACACACACACACACATACATACATACAGATAAACAGACACACACCCAGTCTTAGGCAAACACACACAGACCCACCCACCCCGGAGGAGGAGGAATAGAAATATTGTAGAAGCAGTGATGTCATTGCCCTGGCAGCGCCGCGTGCAGACGGCTGCAGTAACCGCGGTAACGCAGGTCCGGAGACGTGCGTGAGTTACAGCGGCCGGAGTCCATTAGGATGACATCATCAGCCAGCCTCAGGAGGGCCGGCACTGCACCATGTCTCTGAGCTGATTGGTCCATGCCATATGGGAGGCGGGCCCACGCCACAGGCTTCTGCCTGTAGCCTCTAGAGGCTAAGGTACATGACTGGGACCCAGAAGGTCAGTGGTTCAAGCCCCAGTGTAGCCACGATAAGATCCACACAGCTGTTGGGCCCTTGACCAAGGCCCTTAACCCCACATTGCTCCAGGGGGGGATTGTCCCATGCTTAGTCTAATCAACTTTAAGTGGCTTTGGATAAAATGTATGTTTTGCGACAGAACACTCTTCCTAGGGCCACTTCCGTAAAACACCTACCGGATTTTTCCAGAAAGCGTGACTTGATTGATTGAAGGGATGAATTTCCCTGCTCGATTGGTAGCCAGGCAATTCAGTACTACCTCATCACAAAGTTAAAATGCATTTCAAGCTGGAAAATTCAGGTAAAAGCCCTCCCCAGTATTTTGTTCCAAACGCTAATTCGCTAATTAGCACAATTAGTCAGCCAGGAGGTAGAACTAATTAGTGAAGTCAGCTGTCGGAGTTCATGGGTGGGAGAAACTAATGGCAGGACTTTTACTTTCTGACCACCGGACTTTCCACCCATGAATGAGTTATATATCATAGTCAAAATTTGTGCTCAAAATGACAAAAGTATGTACTGCGTACAGTACATGCAGCAGTGAAGCCACACAGGACCTGTAGTGCTACAGAGATGGAGACAGCTCTCCAAGTGCACAGCAGTTTGCTCTGCTCTAGTCTTATGAAATGCAGGTTAGTGCAGTGAGTGGAATCAGCCAGCAGGTGGCAGACCTTCCGGCATTCCCACCTGCATCCAGTAAAACCTGGGATGGCACACTCAGCTATAGGACTGGAGTGTGAGTTCAATCCCGACTGCATACTGCTCTTTACAGTAAAATGCTCGGTGTTAAATCAACACTTAGAATAAATGTGACCCCTACTGGACTCATATGTACTCATATGTTAGAGTTGAATTAACACTGACTTTTGAATAAAAAATAAAAAAACAGAAATAATACTTTGAATACTCTTCAATCTGGAGCGGGGAAGGGAGAGAGAGCGAGAGAGACTCCTAAAATAAACACAAAATCTTCGCCCGTCGCCCTTGCGGGATCCAGGTAAAAATAATAAGCAAAAATAATAAAGGCAAAAGAAATGAAAACAAACTTTTGCGTTCCCTCTGTTGCTTTTCACCCCGTCTCGCTCATACATACTCTCTCTTGTTGCAGATCCCTGGTTTCAGCCACTGACTGTGGGAAGAGCGCACGTTTTAACAGCTTGGACTGATTCACAACGTAGTCCAGCTGTGTGTTTACTTAACCAGTAGGCGTGGTCCTCGGATTGCCCTGCTTCCTTCCCATAAACCATGCCCTTGCCACAGTGAGATACTATTTACAGAACGTCATTATGTGCGATTATCTAATCAGCCAATCGTGTGGCAGCAGTGAAATGCATAAAATGGTGTGAAAAACAAAAAAATATCCAGTGAGCAGCAGTTCTGTGGGCAGAAACGCCTTGTTTATGAGAGATGTCAGAGGAGAAGAAAGGTGACAGTAACACAAATAACCACACATTACAACAGTGGTATGCAGAAGAGCATGTCTGAAAACACTCAAACCTCTCATTGGATAGACTACAGCAGCAAAAGACCTAATAAGTCTGATCAATACCGAATAAAGGGCTCACTGAGAGTAGTTATAGTTATAGTTTCTGGTGCGGATTGGCCTTTAACCATCTTTTAAGACTTTACTCCAGAAGGGTTGAGCAGAGCTCTCCATTCAGCTCAAAGTATGTTTTGGCTTTCAGTTAATAATGTATTCCATTCATATTTTCATTTTGGCAAAGTCAACGGCAAGGTTGTGCAGATCGAGGTGTGGTTATTCAGCTTCTATAGAGCCTCGTTTGCAAGAATTAGCTGTTCAGTCTGTATTTTTGACTCTCTTGTGTCAATAATATTACCCCTCCTTCTGTAATTATAGTTGTAATTCTCCTCAGTAAATGTACATGTGAAAATCTGCTGTCGGGCTGAAATGATGACATGCTAATAACAGGTGTTACTCAAGCACTGCTGTGTTATGATGAGATTATGGGATGTAAAGCACAGTTTTTGCTGGAGGGAAACAGTTCAACAGTTCAACAGTTCATCTGTGTAATAATGTGTGTGTCTGTGAGTCATACAGTGGTATCGCACTATATTTGTCCAGTACTGGGCCTGTGTGTGTGTGTGCATGCAGTATTTCTGTGCAGTACTGGTCTTTTATTTGTGTGTGCGCGCCTGTGTGTGTGCGTGTGTGTGCGCGCGTGTGTGTGTGTGTGTGTGTGGAGTGTGTGCATGCGCGCCTGTGTGTGTGTGTGTGTGTGGAGTGTGTGTGTGTGTGTGTGTGTGTGCGCATGTGTGCCTGCGTGTGGAGTGTGTGCATGCGCGCCTGTGTGTGTGTGTGTGTGTGTGTGTGGAGTGTGTGTGTGCGTGTGCGCATGTGTGCCTGCGTGTGGAGTGTGTGCATACGCGCCTGTGTGTGTGCGTGTGTGCGCGCACGTGTGTGTGTGTGTGTGTGTGTGCTATATCTCGCAGTGAGGAAGTGTGAGCTCCTTGCAGCAGCAGTGGACTGAGGACCCAGTGAGTGAGTCAGCCTTTCCTCTGAGCCATACCAGCCTCAACAGGGAGAGAGGGAGAGGGGGGGAGAGAGGGAGAGGTGGGGGGAGAGAATGAGATGGAGAGAGAAAGGGAGAGGGAAAGAGGGAGATGTGGAGAGAGAGAGGGAGATGGAGAGAGATGGAGAGAGGGAGAGGTGGGGGAGAGAGTGAGATGGAGAGAGAAAGGGAAAGGGAGAGAGGGAGATGGAGATGTGGGGAGAGAGAGTGAGATGGAGAAAGAAAGGTAGAGGTAGATGGAGATGGAGAGGGAGATGTGGGGAGAGAGAGTGAGATGGAGAGAGAAAGGGAGAGTGAGAAAGATAGAGCAAGAACAAGGGAGACATGGGGACAGAGAGGGGGGTAGAGAGAAGGAGAAGCAGGAGACAGACCTGAGGGGGGGATGAGGGAAAGGCAGAGAGGGGGGAGAGGTAGAGATAGAGGCAGAGGGGGGAGAGGTGGGGAGAGAGAGGCAGAGGGGGGGAGGTAGAGAGAGGGGGGATAGAGAGGCAGAGGGGGGGAGGTAGAGAGGGGGGGAGAGGTGGGGAGAGAGAGGCAGAGGGGGGGAGGTAGAGAGAGGGGGGAGAGAGAGGCAGAGGGGGGAGGTAGAGAGGGGGAGAGGTGGGGAGAGAGAGGCAGAGGGGGGGAGGTAGAGAGAGGGGGGAGAGAGAGGCAGAGGGGGGAGGTAGAGAGGGGGGGCGAGGTGGGAAGAGAGAAAGGCAGGGGGGGTAAAGAGAGGGGGGAGAGGTGGGGAGAGAGAGAGAGGCAGAGGGGGGAAGGGTAGGGAGAGGTAGAGAGGCTAAGACTAGCTCAACCTCGCTGCAGGCCCAGACGGACTCCTAGTGGAAAACCACAGCCCTCATTTACAAAACAGCCCGCTGTGCTCCTCCCTCTCTCTCTCCCTCCATCTCCATCTCTCCCTCCCTCTCCCTCTCCATCTACCTCCCTCTCTCTCTCTAACTCTCTCCCCCTCTCTCTCTCCCTGTCCATCTCCCTCTACCTCCATCTCACTCGCACCCTCAATTTCCCTCTACCTCTCGCTCTCTCCCTCCATCTCTCATTCCACACCTCTTCCTCTCAATTCTCCACTCAGACCATGTCTCTCTGTCCCCCGCTGTTAAACAGGCGGTACCCCGAAAAGCGTACCCCAAACCTTCATCCCCAAAAGTCTAAGGGTGTGTGGGACACTTGCCAAACTGCTTTTGGATGCGTTGAGTAAAACTGGGCATTTAATGTGTTTGGGAGAGTTGTATTTTTTTTGTTTGTGCAAAGTGCAATTGGCCTTCACCTATTGGGAGACAGTGATGTGTTGAAATGACACCATAACTACACCCGAAGGCAAACTTGCCGAAACATGTCGTGACATTCAAAGAAAGAACATCTTCACCGCATGGAGGGAAGTGTGCGATGTTCATTCTTTTCATTGTTGTTCGTGCAAAGGGGACATCTTTCCCGAGTATCTGTTCTCCTTTGTGTGCTGCTTCTATCAAACAACTGAGCCTGCTGGGCCAGGACGAGCGCTTGTGATATCCCTCCCTGGGAGGACCAGTGCGTCAGAGCGCTGATGTGGTGGGGTGGGGAGGGCCCCTGAACACCGGCGGCCATTTTAACTCCCCATTCTCCAAAGGTCAGTGCGATGACTGGCCGGTTGGCCGACCAAGACACGTGACGGTCTCTGTTAGCGCCATCGAAGCCCGCCTGTCCGAATAGCCAGCCACGATGACTCACGCAGAGCAAAGGCAACTTCTCAAAAGCTGCACTCTGTAGGGTGAGTCATAGCACATACCTGCACAATGGCCACAGTCACAATTGCAGGTAATTAGGGTGCAAGCGTGTCGCGTTGATTACTGAAGTAGCGTCTGGTTTTTCTGTCCGTATTTCAAGCTTGCCAATTCGTGTCACAAAGCTGACGGGTACAACCGAAGGCCATTCCAAGAATGTTTCTGTTCTAGAGCAAGACGTCATTCTTGTTCTCGGACATTTTTCTCTGTCTGCTGCCAACAACCTTATTTCCCCCTGCTCACTCGCCTCCACAGCCCAAGAACGTCAAATTCGAGAAAACGCCTGGGAAATTTTAGGAGAGAAAACCTTATGGCGACCTCCATATTTCAGTTGTTGAGACTCCATTGGCAAAACTTGAAATGAGTCAACAGTCTCATCTTATAATTTAAAAGTCTAAGTGAAAGACTGAAATACTTGTTGAAATTGACGTATTTGTTGGTTTTTGCAGTGTGAACGGAGAGTAAGGTGACGGGGGCGGGTCTGACAGTACCTGCTGGGTGATGGTGTCCCAGGGCCCCTGCAGGAGACGCTGTCTGTAATTTGGGTGGACGTTGCCCCACATGTCTTCCAGGGACAGAGGACGTCCGTCTGGAACACAGAGACGGGACACGTTCATGTCACGGTCATGAAGGTGCTGACATGTCTGAGAGGGTTTTTTTTCCACCAACATTTTAACCCAATATAAGTATTAAAAAAATTCCATGATTGCATTTGTAGGATCATCTCATCGCAATCTCCCATCAATTCGAGAGAGCCCATCGCGGAGAGAAAGTTATTTCTTCAATTACCGTCCTTTGGGACTAACAATCACAGTTTGTAATGGTAGTCTGCAGACCTGGGTTCAAATGGCATTTGTTGTAGATTCAAATACTTTTCTGTGCTCTATTGATCTTGCCTGGTGCATTTGAGCCTGCAAGGTGGGCAGAGTTTACAATTTTGGGGTCATTTCATTTTCTTCAATACACCAGGCAAGCTTAGTCAAATGCAGAAAAGTATTTGAATCCAAAACAAATACTATTTGAACCCAGGTCTGATACACTATGGGGGGCAGTATCACTGTCTACAGGAGACATCCAACACCACCAGCCAGGAAATGTGTTGAAAGGAAAAAAACAAAAATAAAAAAACAAAGCTGAGCCATAAGGTTGATTCAAAACAACAGAATTCATAGGCAGTCTAGTCCTTTCATTCAAAAACATTTCCTTAACTATAGAGGAGACCTTCATCCATCTATGAATGTGTGAAAGTTTGGAGCGTCAGCATGAGACGCAAAAACGCATGTTTCCCGCTGCTGACGCCACGCCGAATAAATGCTGAACATATTTCACATTTCTGCATGGTTTAATGCGGTCATGCCCTGTACTCCACTTTTCAGACAATACTTAGACTCTTTGAATATCTGGTTCCAGTCGCCAGGAATTGAAGCGTTTATCAGATAAGGGGTGAACTGTGGCCAAGAGTTTTACATTTTAAAGGTGAACAGCACACAGACTGAAGTAAAACTCTAACACAAGAAGCACCTTGATATACAAAGTCAAAAACAATATGTGATCAGAAACAGTGGAGGGAGATTCTCAGTACAAGGTGTCAGTGTACACCAGGGCTTATAAGAGCCCTTTGCCATTTTAATTGTAAATGCTGCAATTTGAATATTAACTTGCTTTTTAGTCTCATGTTTATTGTTGCATTGTTAGGGTGACAATGGTCACCATTTTCCCCTAACTTTGACTTGCAAATGAATGCAAGCGTTAGGTTTTTTCTCTCATAAAGCTTGCCAAGTTAATTTTGATGATGGCTGAATTAAGCAGGAATATTCCTGTAAAGAAGCACTTGAGTGTAATCATTTGGGTGTAAGTTGAGGACAAACGTTGATTGAACCCGGGGCCTTGTTTCAATTACCAGACACTTTCCGTGTCCATACAGCATACAGCAAATCAGCTGGCCGCTGTGGGTGAGGGCCTTTAATAATTAGCGTTTGTAATGGGGGACCCTACCTAGCATTGACGCTCTGAAGTACAGCACTGGGGCCTGGTAACTGCAGGAGTACAGGACGTGGTACTCATAGCGGATTGCTGAGGTCGTCTCTGATGTAGCCTGTTCTTCATCACCTACAGCCTGCTCCTCAACCTCTTCCTCATCCTGGAAATCCTGGAGAGAGGGGGAGGAGTGTGGTGTCAGAAAAGATTATGAAAATTTCATAAAAATGAACATATCTTAGCACTGATGTCGTGCAGAAACCTTCCATCTCCAAAAACTCCAAAACTTTATTTAATCTATGTACACAACATTATAGTTTAATTATGTGGGTTTTTGGATTATGTCATTGATGAAGGCGCATTGCACTGGATTAGAAATGGTTTTTAACAAAAACTCAGCACATGTAACCTGATTTGAAAGTGGGGGTTTCAGTTTATGAAAAATAAATCAGAACACTGTCATGGTAGGCAAGAGATAAACAGCCCAAGGCTTCACCCGAACGGTCTCCACTGAATGTTCTAGGACACACAGCCCAGTCCAGCAGGCAACCAATCATATGTCATCTTTTCACATCCCGCAAAATTAGACCCCCCACCCAACTGTTCTTGCACCTCCTCCCGTGCATGGCTAACCCTGCCATTTTACTCAAAACACTACCAACAGGAGGACATTATCCCCATTACCGCTGAGCCACACTAATAACACAGTGATGTGGGACGTAAAGGCCTCGTCAGCACGTCTCTTTTTTTGATAAACACATTTGAACCCAACAAAGCCTGGGTCCGTAATTGCCATTCCATAAACTTAATTACAAAAGATGTTTCGGCGCGCACTGCGATCCGGTGTTTGATAACAACGTGCGGTAATGTCATTTGTCAGCACAAAACTGCTTTGTTGGGGGTTTGCCCAGACCCATCATACAGCGTGTAAGTACACCCTGTTAGTCACAGAAGCCGGGAGACGGCGGAGCCCTCTTGCGGTCTGCGCTCGCCGAAAGCGGGAGTGCCGGTTTGGGCGCTATCGATAACAGCGGCGGGTGAAATGTATATCCGGAAAACCGCTGTGTCGCGCGATTGCGAAGCCCGGCAGCAACGCGATCCGTCTCTCCCGACAGCTCCCGAACGTCTGAAATCGGAGTGTTGTTCATTTCATGAGTGTTTCGTCCTGCTCTGGAAACACCACGGCTACGGTGGGATTGCTGACTGGGTACCTTACCCCTTGGTCAACCTCCTTAATGCGCCGTGACTTTGGCCATCTCCGATAAGGAACTCATCCCTGTTTTAATGTGCTTTACGGAGACGCAACCTTTGTTGCCAGCTTTGTAACCTGGAACGAAGGCATTTATCTGATGAACAGCCTGCATCCGCTCGTGCGCCCCTGACTGTCACCAAAGCGCACGCTACCACTAATCTACACGGCAACGGCAGGCACAAATGGTACACACACACACACACACCCTTACCTAAAACACACAGTCCCCTGGAACAGATCCATCGCTAGTGGGGTGCAAAGTGGTGAAGATGCTACGGGCCCACAAAAATGACAATACTTTGGGGGCCCCAGAGCAATATTCTTCCTGGGGGGGGCAAAATTCCTAGCTTTCCCTCTACAATGGAACGGCCAAAGAGAAAGACATTCCTGTGCATCATCACAGCGGTGGAACACTGGAGGGAAGTCATTATAAGAATGCCAGAAATCTGCAGTTTGTTCAAACCCATAACCCCTCGCCCTCCCAAAAAAATCTATTCTTTCGATTGGTGCCATGGCACAAAAGGAGCTCGGCCTGTTCGCTAAGTGGTATTCATTATGTGATAGATACTTGTAGGGATAACTTGCAGTGCAGCGGGGTTTTCTCCTCTGTGTGAAGTGAGCTGAACTGCCTCTGAAGAGTACAGGGGGTGAAGCCCCCACAGAAGCACACACACACACACACACACACACACACACACAGGGCTAATGACCGGGGGGTTAACCATGACCAAGCTAAAACCACTTTTAATTCCCCTTTTAATCCCGCCTTTCCTGTCTTTTCCTGCTCTGGATATTGACTGGGTGACTGTCAAAGCCTGCAATGAGTGCTAGCATGAGCATCGCTCTCCGGGGTTGAACTATCAGATGTAGTCTACAGTACAATGCACTCAACAGCTCACGCTCTCTCAGGTAGTTGAAAGTACTTGGCTGAAACATAAAGCTAGCCACTCCAAAGACCAGGCTTACCCCCTTTGCACAGGGTTTAAGAGGACATATCGAAATAATTAGAGCCCCCGTTTAAACACTTAGCCTCCGTTTGAAATTCACAGCACGGCGGCCAACTTGCGTCTTTGCCGTCCGCTGAACCAGCTTAATTCCACTGCTGAACCGACAGGCAGCGCTACGCGCTCATAACGTTAGGTCCGTTCCACGGCGATGCCAGCTGATGACCCGCTGGTTACAGTTCATCAGGCCGGCCTGCCTCCCTCCAGAGGCTAAATCCTGTCCCGTTTCCCCTGTCCCAGTACCAGGTGTTTGGCACGATCTCCCTCTTCAATTAAGACGTTGTTTCAAACACCCCACTCTTTTCCACCTGCATGTGCATGGACAAGTTTGTTCATGAAAGCAAACAAACAAGCAATTTAATTTAATTGCAGGGAGAGGGGGCAGAGGGAGGGAGAGAAAGAGGGAGGGAGAGAAGGAGAGAGTGAGAGAGGGAGAGGGGAGCGACAGCAGAGTGAGAGATGCAATCCCTGTTACTGTTTTTAAATTAAAGTAAATAATAAAATGAACATGAGTTTTGTAATTGAGGTAAACTCAGAGGAGCTGTAAACCGTCCTGATAAAGATTTGTGTAGCCTACAACAAAAAACATGTTTTGCATCATCAACAAATCAAGGAATAAATCCAAAAAGGTCCTTCAACACAAGCCTGTCTTAGCTCAACGAGAGCCCAAAACTGAGCTACAGCCCGGGGAAAGGATCCACAAGAAAATAAATAAATAAAAATTCTCATTAATCTGTCACACAAAGGATGATAACGCCGAGGAGAGCTCGCGGCAGCACATTTGCAATTCAAATTGTGCGCGAGGCAGCGCTCCACTGCCCTGTCCCGATTCTGAATTGTTTGTCATCTCCGCCTAACTTTGGATGAACTGCGTCGGCCAGCCAAGAGCAAGGTGAACGACATTTATCTTTCAAGGAGAGAGGGGGGGGGGGGGGGGAACGCACTTTCTTACACAAACTGCATTGTGATATAAGTAAATATGAATGTAAGGTGATACTTCAATAACCACAAACACAGAGATTAGCCTATTTTTGTTTACATTTTCTCTTGTCTCGCGAAAATACAACGCATATCGCATTCAGTATTAAAGAATCCGTTAAAGCAGCGAAGTCCTCTTTTCGTTCTCATCCCACGCCTACGTACGTGCTGCTGACAGGGTTCACTGCTTGTGGTGGATTTTCTTTTGTCATGAAAGTTTTCAATTTCAAATCGGAATACTAATGACATTGCATCACGTCTAGAAAAGATGCCAGTCAAGGCAACTGCCTCTTTAATGGCCTCGACTAAGAGTAGCCGAGGTGGCAAAATTAATAATCTTACGCGAAGACGCACAGAAATGCATATGAACTTATAAAAAGAAAATAATATGACGTCACTGACTGCAGATGTCTCGCGCTTTTTAAAAGAGTGTCGGATTTGAGAACGCTGCTGTCTTCAGTCTCAAAAGAGCGAATAAACGATTCAATCAGACTTTCATCTGAATGCAGTCCTAATTATGTGTTTAAGCCTCCATCTTTTGTTTTTGTTTACTCTCTTTAACACTCACGGAGTATCAGTGTCAGCTGCCATGTACAGTGGGAAATGGTATGTTTTACTGACATGCTTCAAATAATGCACTTAAATAGACAAATCTCTATAAATGTATAAATATATTGGTAAAACAGATTTTTGTTCTGAAATTTTTTTTTTCTCAATTGGTCAACTATTAAATATGATTAACAGTTTTGATAAGACCAAACAGAACTACTCAGTAGTCTATTGAACATTACTATATGACACACTCTTAACATCAAGTCATTATTCGATTCTGAAACTGGGACCAGAGTTTGACAGAGTTAAGCTACTGTTTTAACATTTTTTCAAAAGTATTTCTTTTCCACTACAGAAAGCCAGAAAGACTCATGCAGATCCTTTTGAATTCCTTTTCCCCCTCAACCAATGAATGTGAGGGCTTTCTCCATGCCAATCGCTGCTGTGGGTTCTGCAGCAAACTGCCTACAGAGTCTCTGTAATCTCATTTTCAGGAGGGTGCACCCCACCAGTGTGTCATCATCACAACCCTTACCGCCATCAATCCTCTCATTCCCGCCGCTAACAAACACACACCCAGCACGAGTACCACGCATATATACAGCCAAACATGCTACACAAACATAGCCACTCACACACCCACACCCAAACTAACACAATATATCAACACGGCCACACACACTACAGCATAATAACAAAAGGCCCACATACGTTGCCACACACACCC
>NC_083770.1:16803624-16909773 GCF_963514075.1 Conger conger | reverse complement strand
CCCAAATCTAGGACCACCGCAGCGCTGCCAGCTACAGGCCAGCACAGAGGGGCCTGCCCCCCACAAGCCAGCACAGAGGGGCCTGTCCCCCACAGGCCAGCACAGAGGGGCCTGCCCCCCACAAGCCAGCACAGAGGGCCCTGCCAGCTACAGGCCAGCACAGAGGGCCCTGCCAGCTACAGGCCAGCACAGAGGGCCCTGCCAGCTACAGGCCAGCACAGAGGGCCCTGCCGGCTACAGGCCAGCACAGAGGGGCCTGCCCCCCACAAGCCAGCACAGAGGGGCCTGCCGGCTACAGGCCAGCACAGAGGGGCCTGCCCCCCACAAGCCAGCACAGAGGGGCCTGCCACCCACCAGCCAGCATGGAGGGGCCTGCCCCCCACAAGCCAGCACAGAGGGACCTGCCGGCTACAGACCAGCACAGAGGGGCCTGCCGGCTACAGGCCAGCACAGAGGGGCCTACCACCCACAAGCCAGCACAGAGGGGCCTGCCGGCTACAGGCCAGCACAGAGGGGCCTGCCCCCCACAAGCCAGCACAGAGGGGCCTGCCCCCCACAAGCCAGCACAGAGGGGCCTGCCCCCCACAAGCCAGCACAGAGGGACCTGCCGGCTACAGACCAGCACAGAGGGGCCTGCCGGCTACAGGCCAGCACAGAGGGGCCTACCACCCACAAGCCAGCACAGAGGGGCCTGCCGGCTACAGGCCAGCACAGAGGGGCCTGCCCCCCACCAGCCAGCACAGAGGGGCCTGCCAGCTACAGGCCAGCACAGAGGGGCCTGCCGGCTACAGGCCAGCACAGAGGGGCCTGCCGGCTACAGGCCAGCACAGAGGGGCCTACCACCCACAAGCCAGCACAGAGGGGCCTGCCAGCTACAGGTCAGCACAGAGGGGCCTGCCAGCTACAGACCAGCACAGAGGGGCCTGCCCCCCACCAGCCAGCACAGAGGGGCCTGCCAGCTACAGGTCAGCACAGAGGGGCCTGCCAGCTACAGACCAGCACAGAGGGGCCTGCCGGCTACAGGCCAGCACAGAGGGGCCTGCCCCCCACCAGCCAGCACAGAGGGGCCTGCCAGCTACAGGCCAGCACAGAGGGGCCTGCCAGCTACAGGCCAACACAGAGGGGCCTGCCAGCTACAGGCCAGCACAGAGGGGCCTGCCCCCCACAAGCCAGCACAGAGGGGCCTGCCAGCTACAGGCCAGCACAGAGAGGCCTGACGGCACTCGCATCCCTGCCTAAACCATGCGATTACGAGTGGACACGGCAGCCAAGACGAAGAGAATAAAAAACACTCAACACACAAAGGAAAAAAAGCTGAGGTTTTCTCTCCTGACTCCTGAAAAGAGCAAACAAGCGCAGTTAAAGTCAGAGATTCCCTGCGTTATGACGGTGGAACGTGCGGTTTTGCGTTGCTGTAATCACGGGGTGGGCGAAGGCGGAGAGGGGGCTCCTCTGTAAAGAATAAGAGCCGGGACGGGATGATGTCATAGCCACGGCAGTAATAAGGCTGTCACACAGCACACGGGGAGGGAGGGGATGCCAGCTGGCCAAAGCGCCTCTCCCACTCCCACTCCATGCTAGCCGCACACTGGGTCTGGCAAGGTCAAACCCGGCACCTTACACACACATATCCCATCATGCTCCTGCAGTCACCTTGGTAACCGGCCTCAGAGCGCGGCCATTCTTCGGCCGAAATTATTTGTCATTATTTGGCGTCCCCTCTGCTTAACAAACGCTGTGGATCTGCGGAGCGGCCATTAATCAGGATTATTCAGGAGAGTGCAGGTCGGCTCTGCCCACAGACGCCGAAGCCCAGGGCGGGGGCGGGAGAGAGGCGCTGGACATTATTCAGTGCCAATTTCTGCACCCCAGAATGAAATTCATTTTTCATACCTTTCTCTGCAGCTCCGTATAGATCTGAGACTGGAGAGACAAATAGACAAGAGTACCTCTCCTGTGTGTGTGTGTGTGTGTGTGTGTGTGTGTGTGTGCACGCGCGCAAATTCAGCCCAGACCCAGTTTTTCATGCCAGTGTTTAGAAATACAGTGAAGTCCTTTCAGTCATAATATAAAAAGACGACGCGTTGTCCCCTGAAAAAGAAAAAGAAAACCAGCTGCTCACAGTGCAAATAGCATGTGTCAAATCGTTTTTGTCTGTGATTTTTTAAAAATTCACCACTGCAATAATAGCTCAATAATAATAAGGATAATAATAATATGCCAGACATGCGGTCTGGTGAGCGATGAGAAAAGGAACATCCCACCAACTGAAACCCTCCCGACCTGGGTGATGCTTCACCCGCTAATGCCTTCCTGCAAAACTGCCAGCCAATCAGCACTGGCTCCAGTATCACACATCCATGGCGTGCATCACACACTAATGGTGTTTATCCTGGGAACGAGCAGCAAGAGCCAGCCGCCCCAGGTCTTTGTAATTCCGTGAAACCGATTCTTTCGCTCTGACCAAACGCGCAGGTGGGAATGAGTAATCATGCCTGTCAATCAACTGAAATCGACACCAGTCTGAAACCTAGGCTAAGTGATGAGCTTACAGAATTTTACTGTTCAAATGTTTTAGCAATAGTAGCGCTGCGGTTTCAAGGGATATCCTTTTTCATTTCAGAGACAGATTCTTCCGATAAGGCGAAATGACATGCACACAGAAGTTCAAGAACTTTTCCGGAAAGCGCACCCTTTTGACTTTACGGTCTTCTGGGTTTGTCGTTCTGTATTTACACCTCTGAATTGCACCTCTCTCTCTCGACGCGGTGTCCAAACATCGACTCGGATGAAAAACAATCTCGAGTATCCGCCTCTCTGGGAAAGCATCTTGGCCCCCGATTCACAGGTGCAGACGCGCTGCAGGGATAGTCCTCTCTGTCACACCTGGACATTTGCATGCCACGATTTGCGGTTGGAAATGTTTTCTAAGTGGCATCTAACCTGGGATTTGTTGGGAGTGAAAAACAAACATCTCTTCTTTGTCGCGCACCTGCATCCTACATTATGGAGTCATCCAGTGAGAAGTGCGGCCTGTGCTTGAATCATCAGTTTAATCGTCAAACTTTAAATTTGCATAAAAATGTGCAGCATAATGGTGTGAATGTGTTACCGTGCAGTTAACTGAAGGTGTTTATGTGCGTGTATGTGTGTTGGCTTCTTCAAGCTTCAGTCAAATGGATAAAAAAGTAAAGAACATACTTCTGATAATTTAGCTTTGTGTGTATAATGCAGAGCCTCATTTGCCAGTATGGGAATCACACTTCCCATTTAATGTGTTTGTTTTGTTCAGGGTCTGTAAAATTCACAACCACGTCACAGTGATTTGACGTGATCTCTTGATTATTTGGCATATTTTGTATTTCTCAATGATCTGGAGGAGAAAACTTTCTAGGCAGCCTGTAGCGTAGTGGTTAAGATACATGCCTGGGACCCGCAAGGTTAGTGGTTCGATCCCCAGTCTAGCCACAGTAAGATCCGCACAGCCATTGGGCCCTTGTGCAAGGCCCCTCACCCTGCATTGCTCCAGGGGAGGATTGTCTCCTGCATAGTCTAATCATAGTCTAGTCACTCTGGATAAGAGCGTCTGCCAAATGCCATTAATGTAATGTAATGTAATGTAAAATTCCTGGGGTCTTGCAAAGCCTACTTTGCATTTCATGGTGAAGTGCATTGTGGGAACACCAGGAAAGTTGGAAATCTCTCTGTACAGGGATGAATGAGGCTAACATAGTGAGAGGACTCAAATCCCCTATTCATTAGGCTTCATGTGATGTCACTTCCTGTATAGTTCACCATCTAAGATCCTATCAGAAGGCCTACATATATGCTGTCTAGCCCACCGATTTAGACTTGTTTCAGTATGGGCTACCCATGTCAGGCATTAGGGTGGCTGATGTTGTGGGGTGCACCTGAAACCTGGCCTGGGGAGACAGGTCTGTCCATCCAAACCACCACAGATCCAGAATCAGAACCAGACCCATCTGGGACAAAAAGGACAAATAGAGTGTGCAGAAAGCTCCAGCGCTCACTTTATTAATATTACTTTCACGCGAGCACAGACAGCGCCGGAATCCACAGGGATCTTTTTCAGGACGCCGCGCAGCATTGATGAGGGTATTTTGTGGTCCCCAATTAGCCCAGCGCAAGCTGAAATTGACTCTAATTAGAGCTCATTGCAGCTCTGTTGGGGTAAAAGAAATGACAGGTTTACTGTATGTTTCGCGTCAGGCGTTCTCCGCGCAGCAGAACCTCACACGGCAAAGCTTTTACAATATTGATACTCCCGACTCGAGGAGGGTGAGGTTTTGGCGAGTGGATGCCGGAGACCGCATCGCTCCGGTACTTTATGTTTCCATGGGAACAGGCCGTTGCCTCGGGTTAAACATGTCACACGAACTTCTCGAGCCTGGCTGCCTTCTCGAGCGTTCTGGAGGGCGGAGGCTAAAGCTTGAAAGAGGCTGTTTTCCTATCGGTGTCCGGCTCTTTTACTTTCCGGAGCTGTAATTTATAAGAATTGGTCATGTTTTCCGACCTCAACCTTACCATTCAAGATAAGAAAAGCACCCTTTTTTTTCTTTCCTCGCCAACAACAAATGATGACTTGCCCGGAGATTTAGAAAGGCACTTTGTTACATGCCACGCATTCCTATGACGAACAGGATGTGGTTTTCTACTTGCAAGTATGTGTTGACGCAGCTGGACAGACAGACAGACACACCTACTCCTTAAAACAAAGGAATATTTGTTTGATGATACCAGTGATAAAAAATGTAGACAAAGGCAATTTTGGCAGAAGCACAGTACCTTTTCACAAGGGAGATTTGTCTTTGTCAGTCAGGCACCGGCTCTTTAAGGACTGTTAGACTTGAGAAGAGGGTGTGGCTGAGACAGAGGCTTTCGTTGATTGGCCACCAGTTTAAATGACGCTCGCATATAATGCCGGATGATTGGCTGTGAGGGCACACACTGCACACCTTGTGAAAACCCAGCACAAGTAAAATTATAAAGTTGTGCGCTAACCGCTAACACATTTTCTGCAAAGTGTAAATGTCTTTCAGTCATGTGAAAACCATCAGCGGGCAGCGGGATAAGCGGTTTGGAAGGAAACGTGTAGGACACACCCCGACATGCAGAGGAATTCCATGTGCCTTTTCATCAGCTTGTGTCACCAGATTCTTCTCCACTGTGTCACCTGACTTCAGACCAGGGCTACCCAAACCCGTTCCTGGAGATCTACCGTCCTGTGGTTAATTTCAACCCTAATTTTGCCCGCCTGCTGTTTCTACTAATTAGCCGCACAACAAGATCTCCAGCTGTGGAATGAGGTGTGTTTTGCTAGGGTTGGAGTGAACAGGACTGTGTTTAGTCAGGAAACAGGACGCTGTGGACAGATGGTAAATAACTATTTTCCTTAGACAACCCATATACATACCCATACGCATCATGGGAAATGTAGTCCCTACCACTACAGACGGTAGATCTCCAGGAACACGGTTGGGCGGCCCTGCTTTAGACATTCCATGTGCCTGCCATTACCTTACCCTGTAACTAAATACACATATTTCATTGTTGTATAACACATGGATTCTACTCTAGTTGGCAAGCAAACAGACAGACCTGCTATCAAATATGTGAAAAAAAAGAAATAAACTGAAATCTTTTTTCCAATTCCACTGTCCATACAAACCACAAAATAGCAGATCTTTAAGTGGCTGAGAATACTTCAGTGGTTTTGAAAGTTGTGCAGTAGAAAGTCTACTCTGTTTTCCCTAAGGAACAGCCTGTCCTAACTCTCAGTGATATGATATTCCTTACAGACATTTTCATTCTTTTTCTATTTTTATTTACGCAGTACAGTATTCATCAGACGCATTGAAACACGAGGGCTCTGGAGTGGTGTGCGCTGGGAAACTCCACACTTCCATTCACAGACAATGGCAGGAAACGATTAGCACGAAACGCTGGGTTTCATCTGCAGTCGTTCTGCAGGATGTGTGGATAGTTGCGCTGAAAGTGCAGAAAAACAGGGACGCCGTCTTCAGAGAATGCATCCGCGCAGAATACATCATCAGAGGGGCTTTTCAGCCGGGGTAGAGGAACGGCAGAGATGCAGTCGATGCAGTTCTGTTCACCGCTCACAGCACGGCCGCCGCTAGCACCGCTAAAAGGAGCACTCGACGGCTGGAAAATGAATTCTGCTAAATTATACGAGTGCAGTTTTTTGTGTTTTTTTGACTGTACGAAGATTCACATTTTTTTAGTTGGCACCCACTGAGTCGTGGACAAGGCTGTGATTTTATGTGGCAGAAAATAGATACTCTCACCCTTGAAAAAACTATATTTATAACAAACACACATGTAAACACTTTAGAACTATAACTCTCTCACACACGCACACGCGGGCAAAATGTACAGGCCAGCATTAGCAAGACTTTCCAGTACTAAAGTTTACTTCCATATAAATTGTAGGCTTTGGTTCAAGGCCCTTGCAATGTTTCTTCCTCATAATTAGTCCAATGTGTAGGAGAAACACAAACATCTCCCTCCTTCAGCTTAGCTACGTTTTCAAAATGGCCGCCAACAGCAGGGACATCCCCAGACCACAGGCCCTTCCTCTCAAACACGCTGGTTATAGTGGAGAGATGGTGCACAATAACCGTGTCATCCACTCCCCAGTGAACTAAGCCTAGGTAAGGCACAAATGGCTTTTTTAACCAATGGTTAAAAGACATGATGCAAGACCTGTGATTAATTATTCAGTCACGCCAGTTTTTCATTTGGGAGGGTTCTGCGGTCAGAGCTGCCTGGCCAAGCTGAAAGCCCAGCCACAGGCTTTGTGACTAAGAGAAGGCAACAGAGTGTAAAAACACCAGCCCTCACTGAGAAAGCCCAGGATCAACCACTTTATATAAGAGATGTCCCGAAACACACACACACACACACACACACACACACACACATGCACACACACACACACACAAACATGCACATACACACACACACACATATATGCACATACATGCATACACACACATTAGTCTAAAATACCCAACGCATACCCCTAGATGAGTCCAAAACACACACACACACATGCACACACACACACATGCATGCACGCACACACACAGAGTCACACACACACACACACAAACACACACACACAGAGCTACTGCCAGGGTCCCTGTCTAACAGCAATCACCTCAGACATATTCCTCCTTTTTTCATCCAGGCATCATGGTGCATGAGTTGGGGTGTGTGATGCAGAACCTGTGGGCTGAGTGGTAGTGACAGGATGACAGCTGAGGGGAGAGGCAGTGACTCAGCTTCTACGTGTTGCGTAATCCGCCATTCCGGCTCCCCCGGATCATTGGCTACCGATATCGACATTGCATCAAACTCAAATCCCCATTGGTGCCAGCCTACCGGGAAGCACTCTGCGAGATCTCTGACAGGTTCTCTGGGTGTAGAAACGAACCCCACTCTCCCACTTTGCCTCAATGGTTGGGCTCCATTTTGTGCTTCTGTGTGGATGTGAATTTCAGGGGTTAAGGGGCCCTACCTGCCCTTCTCCCTGACCCAGGGTGTCCAAGTCCTCCCCTGGTCCACAGCCTGCATCTCGGGGGGGGTGAGCAATGGTTCTCCCGGGGACCAGAACAGTCTTCCTCATGTAGCCTTCATCAGAGCCCTGGAAATAAAGCCGGAATCAAGGAATCAAGACTAGATACTGAACGCTTCTTATACTTGCATTAAGGAAGCAATTGAATACACAAACACTGACTAATCAGAAACGGTAGGCCAACTGTCCAATTACTTTTTGTTCCTAAACATGGGGGGGGGGGTGAATAAAAAGGGATGTAATTCCTACACAGATCACTCAATACGGCCTCAAATGAAAGGTGACAGTCTGCAATTTAACCCAGTATTCATTGTTTCATGTCAAATCCAATGCTTTGGATTCCAGTGCTGGAATTCAGAGCCAAAAGAAAAGAATTTTAACCACTGTCCAAATAGTTACGGACTGCACTGTATACGGTGCCGTTGCACGTCTGCAAAAGCCGTACTCGGTGAGGGTTTATTTTCTGGCATATTTCAGCCCAGAAGTTCCTCTTCAAGGTCGATGACTCACCCAAAAAGTTAAATGCCCGTCACCACTGTTTGGGAGAGAGGATGTAAACATCTCTAAATTTGAAACAAGGGATCTGACCTTGATGAAAAACAAGAGCTTGGAGCCAGCTTTAGCCCAGCATCTACACACATACATATACACACACATACAGTAAATACACACACAGAAACATACTCAAAAACAAAAATGTGCACACAAACAGATGCACTTGTTCACCAACAGAATGAAATGGTGGATGGGGGGGGAAGAAAAAATCCATACAATATTCAGAGTGTGAAAAATGTTTTAATAAAGAACAAGTCTTTTAAATAAGATGGGATAATGTACCTACTACTCAGCAAGGTGGCCAAATAAACACTAAATGCTTTTCAAACAAATGTGCCTCTCTAAAAACTATTTCACGCACCGTCAGGTACGGTGGTCAGCCATTCATTATCGTTAGACATTAACAAAAATAATCAGCCTCCCAACATTACAGGAGCTGGAAAGGGACAAGAACACCAACGAAACGAGTGACAATAAAATCTCCCACATAAAAAAAAAAAATGCAACATGCAAACGCAGCAGTTATGAGTAAAGGCAAACACCTCCATGGACTCTTTTAACCCTTCTAAATTCAAAGTCACCATTCTAAAACCATCGCTTTCAATGACCAGATGCACTAGAATGTTCCGTTAAAAACATTCTTATCATACATTTATGATCTTCCACTTAACCCTTTGAAGAGTGTTCTAGAACTTTGTTTCCCATCACCAGCAGTTATCGCTACATCAGCATTAGAATGTTCAGTAAAGAATCCCATATTTGTGACCTCACACCTTAAAGGGTGAACTCAATGTGGTCAGAAGAGTTCAGAGGGGAGAGGCCAGACTCTGTCTGACCAGGGCAGGCCAGGAGGGCTCAAGCAGCAGTGAGGAGGGCCAGAGCGTACCTTCACCTCCTCCCAGCTCCATCCATCACTGAGGGTGCGGGAGTGCTGGACGAAACGCTGGCAGGCCCGGCGGAAGGTCTCCTCGTCCAGGTGGAGAGCACCCGTCCCCTCTCCCCCCTCTCCTGTCATCTGCAGTGAGGAGAGAGCCGGTCACTGACGTCACCTTACAGAAGGGAGGTGCTGCACACTACTCATACACACTCTCAAACCCACTCACACACACACACACACACACAGTCTCACTGACATACTCTGTCACTCACAGGCACACACTCACTCGCATATACACACAGACATACACACACTAACACAGACACATACACACTCTCAAATTCTAAATCACACACACACACAGCCTCAGTCTCACCGACACACTCTCTCACACACACAAACACATGTTCACTCTCCTCTCTCACACACACACTCTCTCATACTCACAGGCACCCACTCACTCTCACACACACAAGGTCACACACTCACACAGGCTCACTGTCACTCACACACTAAATCCCAAACACACGCACACACACACTGCCTTACACCCCTACCCGCCCTCACAGAGCCCTGGATTCCAGCATCCACACAGGCAGAGACTCAGACAGCTGCTTACCCAGGACCCCAGAGACCTGCCCCCGGGGTTACCATAACAACAAATTACCATGTGACCCAGACATTCTCCACCATCATCCTTCTCCTCCCGTCCACCTGGACGCGTCTTTGTCATTTAGAGGGGAGAGCGGAGAGGTGGATTCAGCCGTTTGAGTTACATTACCGCCGCGGCTGTTATGTCTTAAGGTTACAGCCGCTTGTTTTGTCCAGCAAACAAGTTATTTATGGCCTTTAGACACAGGAAAGCCATTATGGTGGCAATTTCTCTACTTTAGCACAAACATCTGTTAGCCATGTAGAGGGCAGAAGGCTTATTGAATGCCACATAAAATTAACTTTGTATATAAAATAGAGGCATTAATGAACATCTGGTTATTCACTTAAACGTTAATGGCTGTCTGTCAAGAGTGCTTATTAGTTTAACAACTGATATGCATTTTTAATGTTGTATATAAAAAATGGCAGGATTATTTTTTTTGGGGGCGGGGTTTTCCAGGTATATTCCCACTGGAACTCAAGGCAAACTTACAAAGTAAAGGTTGTTCTTCTTTCTCATATAGGCTATATATAGCCAAAACCCCCATTATAACATTTTCATTACCTGAGAAATGCAGAACCATGCCAGTGTGCAGCATGTAAACATTGTAAGTCTGCTGCTATATGGATTCACACACCCTTTCGTCAGACACCCTGGCATGAAGAACTATTCAGCTCTGCTGAATCACGTTTCCTTTTCACATCTGCTTTCTGAGACCAAGCATGACGCTGGTCATTTCAGAGAATCAATTTAGTACGGGTGGGGGCCAGACCTGGGTTCAAATAATATTTGTTTTGGATTAAAATACTTTTCTGTACTCTGTTCATCTTGCCTGGTGCATTTGGCCCTGCAAGGAGGAGCAAGTGGGATCATCTCATTTGTTTCCATACACCAGGAAAGCCTAGTAGTCAAATGCAGAAAAGTATTTGAATCCAAAACAAAAATATTATTTTAACCCAGGTCTGGTGGGGGCAGAGCCTCTTTTATGGGGGGTGTGTGCACTTTATAGACAGCAGTCGGAAGAGATCAGATATGGAAATCGAATCGTGTTAACGACACTATTCTGGTGTTATTTCCTAAGAGAGTCACTGCATGGTCTAGATCAATGGGAAGCACAAGAAAGACTTACATTCAATCAGCGTTTGTCCTTAACTTAAACTGAAGCGCTCGTTTTTGTTTCCACAGTCTGGCGGGATCCACCGTCTCCAGAATTAACTAAGCTGCATTTTTTTTTCAATGTTAAAGATAAAAGTAGACTGAAGGCAGGGACGGCCATTTTAAGTTCCTACTAAGGTAGACCATGGAGCGGCTTCCTTAGTTAAGGACAAAAGTTAGCGAATCCCGATGTGCATGAGAAACTGAGAATGTAAAAACCTTTTCTGAAGAGAAAAAAAAACCCACTTTGGTTTGTTCAATTTTCCAGGCCAACCTGCAATGCTGCAATTTTTAAAAGTTAACTGTCACGATTCAGCAACAAGATGAGGCCATGACTTTTTGCTGTACTGTAAGTGAGCTGTGCTGCAAGAAGTCGGCTGAACTTTAAATGTCAAAGATCAACCAGGTTCTTGACATCTAAAATGTGTCAACCACATTCGTTTTTGCACATTTGTCATGCACTTAATGTAAAATAGCATGTTTTCTCTCCGCACAGCCCCCCCAAAAAACCCTAAAACATCGGTTTTTAACAACTGCTTCAGTGCTACAACAGTGGAGGCGATGGCAGTTCACCTGGGGCGTGCCCAGAGCGGTACTTCCTCACCAATCTCAGCAACTTGACAAACCTCGTTAAAGGTGGCACATCTAATGAACTCAGTCTGAGGTGCAGTCAGAGTTTTGTCATTCTGAAAGAAAATGGCCGCCACCCGGCCGCTGGGACGTCTCGCGTCACCGTTCAGGTTCCGGCATTTACCGCAGGGGAGGTCTACCCTGCCTGTCCCTGCTGCTGGAGCACACCAACCGCCCGAATCCGTGAGCTCATCTGTATGCGCGGCACACGCCCGGGACCGCGGATCATCAGAAATTTCACCTGCTGGAAAACCTGCGCGGAATTTAGAAAAGCCTTTTTTATATCGTGCCTAATTGTGACGGGAATGTAGGCCTAACTGCTCGGGTGGCTGAGAGCTTGAGAGAGTATATATGTGTGTGTGTGTGTGTGTGTGTGTGTGTGTGTGTGTGTGTGTGTGCTATTTCTCTCTGTTCTTGTACCAAAACTTTTCTGAGAATTCATTACAATGCCACACCACGTCTTGATCATGCTGCTATGAGAGTATTGAAATTGTCAAAGGGAGAGCCCCCTGTGTGTAATATGTGACTCTCCTCATATTGTTCCCATTGCACAAAGTACAATGATTTTGATTCAGTATCGCTTCTACAAAAAGGCATGTTAACAAATGTCCATATTTGTAGCTATTGATGTTTGCGTCTCCATAATTAATCTCAAGAAATTGGTCTGGATGGCGACTGCGATTAATCATTTATTTGTAATGCAAACTAGACTAGTCAATGTGTTTGAATAAGAGTTAAATGACTACAACAAACAATTATTCCGCAATATGAACAATACAGTGTGTAGTAGGCTACTCATTTAACCAATTTCATGAGCAAACACACGGTAAAATATGCTTTCCTCTATGTATTCCCATATTTATTAGATTAAAGTGTGTTTTCTTTGCAAATCTAAATGAGGTGGGGTATTTTCCGTTCATTTACTACATTGCCACTTAGGACCTGAACTGAGATTATTTCAACTTGCCTATGTGTGGGAATAACCGCCATAAAACGTGAATATAGGTTTACGACCTGTTCCTTTCTGTATGAATAAGACATTGATTACGCTCGACAGATTATTTTTTCCTATCCAAAGTATTTTCTGGGCAACTCCAGCGCGAAAACACTCGAGACTCCCCTCTAATTGCGCACTTAATGGATACTTCATTAGCAGCTGCAATGACACGATAAAGACACAATACGCAAAATCGCACCTGTCACCGCGCCATCCACGAGAGCATTTGATATACAACTCCTCTTCCTCCGCCCTGTTAAACGGTGATTAGAGAGAGAGAGAAAAGCAAAAAGGCTTGCTTATTAAACAGGCTATTAAACCACGTCGCAATCGCGCTGTCACGGGCTTCTTACACAATTTGTTCGACTGCTTTAACATCCTCAAACACTTAAAGGATAACAGATTGCGCGCGTAAGTTAATTGTGTCTGCAGTAAACCGAGGCGATTCTTCAGACTCTAATGAGAGGAGAAGGCGTCGGCAGAACAGCGCCAAGATCTGCCACTGCGTTTCTGAAGATTCGGAATATTACGACTCCTTTGAAGAAGAAAAAACAAACACGGCTCTACGGAAATGTATCAGTCAATTCTAATGGATGTAATTCTTACGCTTTTTGGCTTTAGATAGATTTAGTTCTGTGGTCTAACCGGTCGGAAAACTGTGGGCAGGCCGCAGTCTTACATCACTTGCTTTCAAGGTCAATCACTTAGCACGGAGGAGCTAATTCTTGCTTCAGGATTTTGCTTTGATTCGATTCAATCGCCGTCCTTTCAGAGATGAATGCGTGGCCACACTTCTTTGATGCATTGCACAGCTCCGGAACACAGTGTACAGTCTTACATTACATTTGTTATTAAATGTTATGAATGTTTTATAACACGGCCAGTCTCTGATTGGGTTTGTTTCTGGTTCAAATCACAAGTGAAACTCCTGTTGGGCTCTATTGACCAGGTACTTACAGCAAAGATATGAAAAATATTCAGCTGTGTAATCTGATATTACATATACAGTACTATAGTAATATGAAGCAGTGTCTCTGTGTGCATCGCCCTGGTTAGGGCCATCGGAAGAAACAAGAAGAAGAAGAAGAAAAGGAAGAAGACTTACAATAAGAATTAGAAGTAGAAGAATTAAAAGAAGGCTTAGAAGAATAAGAGTTATTTTTACAATACTCCTATTGATCTTGGTACTGTTAAAACGCTCTTTCTGTCCCAACAGCCATTGAGAAGATGAAGAATCTGCGCTAGTTAATATGGACAGAAGCGCTTGTCGTTCTCCGGAGCGCATATGGAGCCTGTTACCGGAGCCCGATGCGTCTGCAGAATCACCCGGGTCTTCCGGGATCTGGACTGACAGGAACCTGGCTTCAATTATCCGGGAGGAAGTGGCAGAGTGGCCAGGGGCCAAAACAGCCTTCTACTCCGCAAACCCCCCCCCCCACCCCCCACCCCCACTCCCAAACAGAGGCGGACTCGGAGTGGACAAAACCATGCCTGGGAAAGCCTCAGGCTTCCGGCCTTCTACAGTATGGAATCACGGAATGAGGACGCTTCAGTAAGCGTGGTCTGCAAACAAAATGACCACACCCATACACATAGGTTTTGGGGGAGACAGCAAGACATCACACCCAATAATTTCATACACTCTCAGATCTCCATAGAGGAACCCTTATTAGATCTTAATGGATATCATAGGTTTGAAAGCTACCAGGCAAAGAACCCTTGAACTCAATATGGTTCTTCTTGGAATCACAGGGTTTTTTTGGAACACTTTCTGCAGATGTAATGTGGTTACAGATCTAGTCATCTCCGGACACAGTTAATCTCTGGAAAAACATCCAGAACAGGAGCCAAGCAGGCCAGGTTCTGGTTCCAGCTCCACCTTTAACCCTTTCAGTCCCAAGCCCAATATGTAGTGGCTCCATCTAATCCCAAAGGGGTTTTGGCTTTGGCTGAGAAAGTTGAGAAAATGTAGTTGGGTTTTAATAGGAATTCAAAACCATAGTATACCAAACATTTTGTGTGTGCCATATGGCTCCCTTGGGATTTTACAGTAGTTACGCTTCAGTGCCATATGGTGGTTTAGGGACAGAAAGAGTTAAAAAGGAAATGGAGTGTGCAACCCTCGAACATTCTAAGACAGGGATGGGCAAGGAGGGCCGTATCTGTTTCTGGATTTCAGACCAACTTCTGCTCTTAATTATTCGATTAACCCAAACATTGACATGATCTGTCATCTATAGCCACATTCCGTGATATAAACAGCAGCTGATAAATGTTCTGGCCTTGTAGTATTTTATTGTGGTCTACTTTACGAGTGAATCGGTCACGGTGCGTAAGACTAATTCGCCGATTGAGCCAAGGCAACTGGTGGCAGCAAAATCCTGCACACACACTGGCCGTCCAGGACTGGAGTTGCTCATCCCTGTTCTAAGTGGAAGTGTGATACAGACGCTTGTTGTGGAAGAAAGACAAGAGGCTGCTTGTCTCTGAGCTCTCCATCGACCAGGGCCACGGTTGAGCTACTCCGCTCTGAGTCATCACTGATGACATCACGCCTCGGAGCCACATTTAGCAGGGTTAATTCAGAGCACGTATCGCAGGGATACCCGCAAATATGGCCCTGGTTTCCTTTCCTCCCAGGTAACGGACTGAACTGACTGAACAATTAGTGCTCCTGCTCGGCCAGACTGTCTACACACCTGACTCCCAGGTAAAGGGAGGGTGGAAAACCAGCAGTTCTCAGCCCTCGAGGATTGTGATTTGCTAATACCCGCTTAAGACTGAATGTGATCTAAATAACTACGAGTACAAATAATAAAAATATTATTAATAAAATATATAAATAAATACTGGAACTGGGAAAAGAAAGAAACAGGAATTCCCTTCACTGCCCGACATAACTTCAAAGAGAGCAAGCTACTTGTGCTTTCTCATCGCATTTGGGATTACTGGATCGGACAGGAAAGCATCTTCCATCAGACGGCAGAGAGCCGTGAGCTGCAGGGGGCAGCGCTAAACTACTGCGACGGGTACAGCTCCAGTCTGCCTGGTGTCTGGGGCCATTATGCAGAACAGGCCTCTCCCACTGTGCAGCATGCTAATGCAGCGGGGAAGAGCATTCAGCCCACAGTTTACTCTGCTGAAGGGAAGAGCATTCAGCCCATAGTTTACTCTGCTGAAGGGAAGAGAGCTCAGCCCATAGTTTACTCTGCTAAAGGGAAGAGAGTTCAGCCCATAGTTTACTCTGCTAAAGGGAAGAGAGTTCAGCCCACAGTTTACTCTGCTAAAGGGAAGAGAGTTCAGCCCATAGTTTACTCTGCTAAAGGGAAGAGAGTTCAGCCCACAGTTTACTCTGCTAAAGGGAAGAGAGCTCAGCCCATAGTTTACTCTGCTAAAGGGAAGAGAGTTCAGCCCACAGTTTACTCTGCTAAAGGGAAGAGAGGTCAGCCCATAGTTTACTCTGCTAAAGGGAAGAGAGTTCAGCCCATAGTTTACTCTGCTAAAGGGAAGAGAGTTCAGCCCACAGTTTACTCTGTTTGTTTCTCCATGCAGTGATGGGGAATCCTGGATTGCTAAAAATAAGCAGACCTTCATTTGTTTCTTTCTCTTTCATTTCATTACACACACACATGTGCAAGTACATACACACACACACATACACACACACACACACACACACAGTCTCACAGTCTCTCTCTCGCTCTCTCTCTCTCTCTCTCTCTCCATATTTGTAAGCGTTTGGTTACAGTTATTGCTGCTAAAGTTTAAGGGGGCTTTTTTTTATTTTTTTTTTTTTAACTTTTTCAAATGATTGTTTCATAACTTTTCTTGAAATAAATAAAATAATAATTCAGTGTGTTTTGTGTTTACTCAGGCTCCCTTTGTCTAATAATACATTTTGCTAAATATCTGAAACCACTGACAAATAATAGAGGAAATCAACAAGGGGGCAAATACTTTTTCATTGCCCAATATACAGCATATATATACTGTAAACATAAGTATAAACATAAATATTTAACATACATTCAGGGGAGCTATTTTCAGGAAATAAAATAATTAAGTACTATTAATGTGAATCCAAGATACAAGATACATTCAACAACACATCTCTGCTACCAAGGAATCCATGTCAATGGCAATCTAACAAACTCCAACTGCGATGAAAAAGCAAGGAATCAAGCTTCCTTAACGAGCATTTATTGCTTCAAGGGACAGATCAGCTTTCTACTGAACCAGCTCACACAAGGGATTACCTTTATATCAAGTGCGGCCCAGTGGGAACAAATGTTCGCAAAACAGGGAAGGAAAACATTTGCTGGCCTGACAGACTTTCAAAAACCATTTGATCTAACTCGGCATAGAGGTTTATTTAACAAACTTCTTCAAATTAAGAGCCAGGATTAAATCCTGTGTACACAGGGACTAGCCTCTACGATCAGTGTACACAGAAGCCAGCCTCACTAAAAAAATAGAGCTGTGTACATAGGGCCCAGCCTCTATGACAAAATAAGAACTGTGTACATAGGAACTACCCTCTATGACATAACAAGAGCTGTATACAGAAGCCAGCCCCTGTGACATAAGAATTGTGTACATAGGAACTAGCATCTATGACAAAGAATAACTGTATATAGAACCCAGTCTTCATGACATAATTGAAGCTGTTTTCAAAGACCAGTCGTCTATGACATAATAAGAATTGTGCACATCGGAAATATCCAAAGTGTGGAAGTTTTACCTCCATCTTTTCTTTGCTCATAGATATAAAATCACAGACTTATGTTTCAGTACACCTGCACCCAAATCGAATCATTCCTCATACGAGGAGCAGACACAATGAAACAATAAAGCTATATTAAAAACTCACGTTGTTAAATAAACATGCACCAAGACAAAAACACAATTATTTGTGTATTAATTCATGCTTCAACATAAACTTTTTCTTTTACTATTTATATCCTAGACCTAGACGCCCTGTAGTGGAAGCAACGTTCTGGATTCTGTGCTTGTTGATGAATCACATTCAAAACATAATTTAGTACACAAATGGAAATTATTTTTTAATGGATGGCATGTTTCATTAAGCATAGAAATCATTTCTATTATTAATGTTGTTCTGACCTTTGTATTACAGCAATGAATAAATGGAAAGTTTATTACAGCTAAAACAAAATGTTCTTACAATGTTACCAGAAGGCTTTGCCCATGTTATAACATTGCCACTACATTGTAGCAACACTGGAGAGAACGTTTCAGGTTAGCTGGGGTGAAACACTTCATAACCAGAATATGACTGGTGTTACTGGGTAAGGGTGTGGGTTCAATCGCTGCTTGGGATTTCTTTGGGTGATTTCTGAGGAAGATTGCATAACCGATAGGCCCAGGTTGTGACAACAGAGTGACTGCAACCAACAGCAAAAAAAGGGGTATTGGATATATAGCCCTAACCCAAACAAATATTTTCATTTTGGAGTAAAGGGGAACATTTGAAAACAAAATTCAGGGGAACTCAATGTTCTAAAGACTTTTTACCAAACATATTTTAACGTGTATTTTTTTTTAGCACTGAATTTGAAATTCCCAGTAGTTTTAGTCAATTCGTGTGTTCTCTTCAGAAACGTCCGCTGCCCGCCAGCGCTCCGCCTCTGTCTCTTACACAGGCACAGCTGTGCCGCTACAGGAGTAATCTCATTGGTCGGAGAAGTTGCTATACCCAAAGTGACAGGCTCGTCCCCTGACACTGTAACCCTCCCTTACAGAGGTGACGGTTCTGCCAGCCACAATCTGCATCTACACTCCCTGCATATGGGGAGCAGGTCGCGAAACGTAAAGCTGGTACTTTGACAGCACAAATCACTCCGTACCCCCCATTCCCAAAGGGTTTGAACAAATCCCCGTCTGTCCAAAATGTTATTGTTGATATTTACCACAGAGGAACGACAAGTATGAACTAATCGATATTACGATATTATATTATCACATTTCACATGATATTTTGGGAAACTTAAGGAAAAAAAGATAACCCGCTTGCACTCAAATTTATGTCCAATGTTTAGATTTGAGTTAGGCAATGCAAATTCCATGAATGCTTTAATTCCTTTTGCGGTGTTGGTATAAATCCACAGCCAGTAGCTAAGTGCTTTACCATGGCGTAGTTAGCTAGCTAGGTAGCTACACACCTTACTAAAATACATCTTGGCCTAGTCTATTTGAGTAGGGATAACGGGGGTGGCTGCAATGTCAGCAATCTCCACAAGAATTCCACTGTGTACCCTACGCGTGCATCGGGAGGAAGAATGCAAGACTACACAGATAGCCCAGATGTCTGTGTTGCATTTTCAACCACCGGCGTTATCTTTAAAACCCGTGCAACATATCGAAACGACGCAGGGTTACTGATTGTAAAATACGTGGGTCACAGCTCGTTTGTGGATAACATATGAAGGCTACTCCTTGTTTTTAGCAACCGGTAACATGAAAACAGCCCTTGACTTCCCTCCAGTCAAAGTTCACCGTACTGACGACGCCAATCCACTCACACCTTCTGAGCAACGTAACTGGGTACACTGACAGCTGTTTCATGTCACAAAAGCACAGCTAACGTTCTGCATTTGATTCATTTGACAACGCGTATTGAGAATATTTAAACCATACAAACAGATCATATCTGTTTGAACCATCACATATTTTCTGACTTGCGTTTTGGATAAACCTAGATACAGAATTAAGTCGTATTAATATACATTGCACTCGAAAGTAGACGAGTCCGGTTGCTAGCGGATGGACCGTGTCGAAGCTTCCTTCCTACATTTCGTATTTTCGCACAAACAAAGCAACACACTCGCCTGCAACACGCTTTCAAGACATTCAGACATCAGCTTAGCACACAACTTTCACACTGATACAAAATGTTCAGCAAAACTCGTTTCTTACCGGTGAACTTCCGGGATATCAAAAGCGGAGGGGAGATGATGGAACAGCAAATGCTATTCGGTGCAGGCGGTTTCAAGACGCCCTTTTGTGGGGAATAACTGTAGACCGTGGAGGTCCCTCCAACACGGCTGCAATGTGCAGGGGAGAAGCGGTTTCATAGAGTGGACCTGACACTTGATTAAAAACTGTTTCCCGTCAAACGGCAGTTATTTTTGGACACACGCTGATCGTTGCGTGAATAAAAAAACACGGGTTCCTGTCAGTTCACCCCGTGTAACTTTTGTAAACAGAAAACGGCACTCGTCAGAGACACTTATATGACTCCTCACTGTATTACAGAGAATAGGGTCAAGAAACAGCTGTTGAAACGAGTATTCTTCTGTCCTACTCCCTCTGATTGTAATGTGCGGACAAGATTAAATTCATTAGGTAGGATTGTAATATTATCTGACAGTGTGCTGGTTGTTCTGACGATATGGTTGCCAACAGAGAAGCCATTGTGTGACTGTAGATAACTCGCTGTCCCAGTATCAAACTTGTCATCAAAAAGTATATATATTTTTAAACCACATAAAAACAGTTTGTGTTTGACACACCAGACCAACTTTAATCTAATAGAAACCCACTTACTTTTAATTTACCAGATATAATAGGAAATATATCCATTTTGATTATAGGTAGACCTTTAAATATTGTAGTTATTTTATCATCACAACTGATGATGGCAGGTGACGGATAATGTAAAAATGTTGCTAAAACAAAACACAAATGAGCTTGGCCCACAGAGCATTCACTCACACATTCATACCTACAGGTAATTTAGAGTGTCCAATTAGCCTACTGTATGTCTCTGGACTGCGGGAGGAAATCTGAATTGGCCATCTGGCAAGAACCCACATGGACACAGGGAGAACATGCAAACTACACACAGAGAGGCCTTTAGCCGGGATTCAAGCGCAGCGCCTTCTGGCTGTGAGGGTGCTGTCCACCACAGCCCCATGCCACCTCCACTGGGACCCCAGGCCTGCTTTTTATCCAAGCGGTGTGCCAGACTGATTTATACTGCAGATTCGAGGCGAGCGATGGTCTATGGAGTTAGGGCTTTGTTGAGATGTAGGCTAGGTAGTTATCGAAAAGGAAATTGATGTACTCCTACTAAAGTTTTTTGTGTGACATTGCTTTAAAGATTGATTGTTTCTCGTCATCTTTGCAGCACTACTAAATCTAAATATATTATTATTATACAAGACAAAATAATAATAATGTTAATGATAATTACAGGGTTATAGTACTTCGCTATTTTGTAATTTGTCAAAATTGTGCCTCTTTTGATTGTCACAAAGATTTCCAGCACAAGGAGAGTGAGATTTGTCTCCATTAATGTGTTGGTCGCTGTGAGCATCGCATATGGGGGTTGATACAGTTTTCATAACCAGGCCTTTGCATAGATGTTTTTTTTTTTTTTTTTATAAATGAGGAAAAAAGTAATATCTTGAAGTCATTAGCCGTGTCATGTTCGTAATTCTTGCTTTTAGTGTATTTTATGAATGACAAATTATTCCACATGCAAATCAGGCAAATTAAGTTGATGGACTGTATTGGGATTGCTTGGTGGTGAATTTAATGAGGTAGTTTCACATGCACAGGAGATCATAGTTCTTTATTGTCAATTCTTGGGCACCCCTAGCAACCCCTATAGCATCACGAGAAAATGTAAGTACACATGCCAACCATGTGGACATTGTTGGTCAGAGGAAGCACTTGGGTCTGCACTAGGAAGCACATAGAAGCACGATGTACTACAGGGCTGCACAGTAATTCTCTACTTATTTAGTGGAGTCTTTGGTTTGCCATTGCCCTTGCTTTGGGAGAACAAAATACAAACATTTAAAATGACCATAAGTTGGGCCGGATTACTGCAGATATCATCATTCAAAATGAAATGAACTCAAAGACTATAGCGATAAATGGCCTGTGCAGTGGGTAGCACTGCCGCCTCACAGCAAGGAGGTCCCGGGTTCGAATCCCCGTCGGCCGGGGCCTCTCTGTATGGAGTTTGCATGGTCCCCCGTGTCGTGTGGGATACTCCGGTTTCCTCCCGCAGTCCAAAGACATGCAGGTTAGGCTGATTGGAGAGTCTAAATTGCCCGTAGGTAGAGTGTGTGAGTGAATGGTGTGTGTGCCCTGCAATGGACTGGCGACCTGTCCAGGGTGCATTCCTGCCTTTCGCCTAATGTATGCTGGGATAGGCTCCAGCCCCCCTGCGACCCTGTTCAGGATAAGCGGGTTAAGATAATGGATGGATGGATGGATGGATAGTATTTGTCTCTTATGTAAACAGAAAAGTAAATGCTTGTAAAGTGTAGCACTCTGTCAGTCCAGATTTCAGTAAAACTATCATACAGTAACTGTGTATTCTAATTACGGACATCGCTCGCCCGTCTTCTTCCCAGCTTTTAGTAAACTTTAGGCCTTCGGCCCCCTACGCAAGACAAAAATGGATTTGAAAACATAAGAAAGTCTCTGACACTGAACTAGCAGTGAACAACAATTGGAAATAACATTGTTCTAACAGCTATTCTGGTGGTTCCTTAATGGTGTAGAGTGCATTTACCTAGTATTGTTTGGGTTATAATAATAATTTGTTACTTAGCTGACACTTTTATCCAAAGTGACTTACAGTTACTTAGGCTAAGCCAAACTTTGCAATCAGTCAATAGACTTGCATTAGGTAGGTGCATGCTGTATAGCCAAACATATCAATGCTTAGAAAAGAAATACTGTCCGCACTCTGCACAAGCTCAGACTCTGATGGATAGTAAATCCTGAAAATATGGACCAATTGTCTGTGACATCACATATGGACTTTCCATAGGCTTGTGAAAAGGGTTTTGAAATTACATTTTCAGACGGCGGCATGTTGTACGAATTGGAGCCAGAGACTTTGACCGTTCGTGCGGGAACAGAGGGAGGCGTATTGGTTCGGCCAAGTCTGGGTCATCCACTAAGCACATGAGATACAGCAACTCAGCAGTTACGCAAACTATCCCTGATTCTTCCACAAAATATTAAAATATTGTTCAAATAACTCAAAGACTTAACAAATTAGGCCATGGGGAGAAATTAGATGAAGAAAAAAAACATAGATTGCCGCTACATCTTCTTGGGGAAAAAAAAAAAATTGACTTTGTATATTTACCGTATTGTTACCATTGACAGGTGGCTGAAACACCTACGTATACTGGAGCCATCCACTCTGGTACTAGTGAGAAACATCTCTCAACAAGACCAGGAAGTGAGCTTCAAAAACAAAGCTTGGTTTTGGCCACTTGGTCTGTACTCATAAAAGGCAAGGTGAAAGTCAATTGTATCTTAATGGTACAGAGTGATCATCTTCAACCCTTCCTTTCTGAAGCATTTCATTCCTACAGGGAGGGTTGTCTTTCAAGATGACAGTGTTTCAACGTAGCCAAGTGTAGCCACGATAAGATCCATACAGCTATTAGGCCCCTGAGCAAGGCCCTTAACCCTGCACTGCTCCGGGGGGGATTGTCCCCTGCTTAGTCTAATCAACTGTAAGTCACTTTGGATAAAAGTGTCAGCTAAATAATAATATTTACAGTAAATGGAAAAATGATTACTGTGCTACTGTCCAGAAAGTATGAGCAGTCTCCCAGTGCTCTGAGGAGCGTGATGCTGATGTCACGGCCGTTTCAGCCTGCGGATCTTAACCCAGTTGAGCAGTAATGGGATGTTCTAGAACAGGGCCTGAGGCTTGGCTTTCCCCTTCCATCGGCTAAGTGTGAGTTGATTGACTTTCTCGTGGAAGAGTGGTGTCATATTCTTTCCTTCTGCAGAGATCCGGAAGCTGGCAGATTGTTTGCTGTGGAGCATAGAAGCTGTGCCGGCCAAACGTGACAACCCAAAGTGGCTTTACATCGGGAGTTTATTTTCTGTTCATTGCCTGAGAGATAATGACAACCCCTGCGTGCCTACTTAGGGCTCACTCTGTCAGTGACCATTGTCCCTTTGAAAAGATGAAGAAGCCACAGTATCCCCAATGAGAAGTTATTGCTTCTCATTTCCTCATTACTCTTGTTAAAATTCCCTTTATTAATGAACTAAATAGGAAACTAGGCTATAATATAACATTTTTTTGGAAATTTAGGAACCCCTCCCTCCAAAAAAAGTTTCTTTATACCTACTCCTCAGCAATATCAGACACACATAGTGACCATTTCTGTGCTCTGTGTCGCTATCCAAATTAGAATACTGGTGCATTTTTAAGTAGCTATCACACTTGCAGCTAGAAATAGAAAATCCTAGTGGATTATGTCCAAACAGTGACATGGAAGAATCGCAGGGACTTTGACGAAAACATTTGGTCCATCTCACGAACATGCACCCAGAACGAGGATTTTTTTATTACATTTTCTGACAAAATACTCAAAGCATCCCATCGCTGTGGCGACGGATTAATACCTTGTTAAAGTGCATCTCTCACTTTTCTTCAATTATGTGTGACTAACTGCTCTCGGTATAAAAGCAGCCCTGACAGTTAAATTGTCATGTGTTTTCCATACCAATCCTGGAATTAAATGAAGTCTTCTTCAGTGGCGTATCACAGCAGCCTTGCGGTTTTTAGTCTTTGCTTATAGCTGAGATATTTGCAGCTTAGAACAAAGTCTTGATGCTCTGCTGGGTGAGAAACATGATTTGCGTCCTTATTTCAACCTTGCCATGCTGAATTCACAGATTCGCCCGTCGCTTGTAGAGGCAGGTGTGGAAGCTTTGATTCACAGCACATTTGCATTCACTGAGACAGAGTGCAGATTTCATCAAATCGAATTTTTTTCTATGTTGACTGTGAAAAAATGTGTTGCCTGTGTCACTTACTCAAAATGGAAAAACTTATTTGTCTTGAAAAACTTAAAAACTTATCTTGTCTTAATGGTAGCCTTAAATTAAGACAGGTTTTCTGGATATTATATTTTGATTATGAATCAATGTGATTACGATGATTTACTATGAAATGCCCAATGTTTTCATTTTAACAGAGTGGAGGAAATCAGGTACAGTACATTCCTCAGTGGTACAGCAGTAGTACCCCACCCAGAAATCACCACTGTACTGTACACTCAGTGATCGCTCTATGAGGTAGACCTGTTCACCAGCTTGTTAATGGAAATATTTTATCAGCCAATCATGTGGCAACAACTAAATGCATAAGTGCATGCAGACGTGATCAAGTGGTTCTGATGTTTTTCAGACCAAATGTTAGAATGGGGAAGAAATTTGATCTAAGTAACTTTGACCATGTAATGATTGTTGGTGCCAGACAGGGTGGTTTGAGTATCTAAGAAACTGCTGATCTCCTGGGATTTTCTCGCACAACAGTCTCAAAAAATGGTTCGAAAAACAAAAAACATCCAGTGAGCAGCAGTTCTGCAAACAAAAATGCGTTGTTAATGAGAGAGGTCAGAGGAGAAGGGCCAGACTGGTCAAAGCTGACAGGAAGGTGACAGTAATGCAAATAACCACACATTACAACAGTGGTATGCAGAAGAGCATCTCTGAACATACAACGTGTCAAATCTCTATGTGGATAGGGGAGGCCTGTAGCGTAGTGGTTAAGGTACATGACTGGAAGGTCGGTGGTTCAATCCCCTGTGTAGCCACAATAAGATCCGCACAGCCGTTGGGCCCTTGAGCAAGGCCCTTAACCCTGCATTGCTCCAGGGGAGGATTGTCTCCTGCTTAGTCTAATCAACTGTACGTTGCTCTGGATAAGAGTGTCTGCCAAAAGCCATGAATGTAATGTACAGCAGCAGAATAAAACATTTTAAGCCTAGTCTAATTAATTCTAAGTCTAAAAAATAATACCTAATAAAGTGCTCACTGAGTGTATACAGCATATTGTTTCTATAACAGTGGGACAAATTTAAGATTCAGTTTTTTAAAGATGGTTTTATACATTGAGTTATTTGTGGAGTTTGTGTTTTTATTAGTTAATATGGCACAGATTTCCTTGTAAACATGTTTTTTTCTAATGCATTGATAGTAACAAATAAGCAACACCCAAAAGCCTGTTCATAGAGTTCAGTTCAATCCAGTTTTAACTGAACAGTTGAAGATTTATGACAGCTTGTCGTGGAAAGGTGTGATAATGACAGTCAAAAACAAGTGTCAGACAAGTGGAAAAACACCTCCAGCTCAGTGCAGCAGAAACCCCACCCAAAAGTGAACCTGGCCCGGGGGGACCCTCACACTCACAGTGTTTACCGACCGTTCCTTCCCAATTTCACTGAAATAACTGCAAACCAGAGCGCTCCTCAGTATCCATCTGGCTGGGACCACTGAAAATATATCATAATGTAGAAAATATATCATAATTGTTGGAGTTCATTGGGCAGCAGGATTTCAAACCCATTTTAGAAATCCCTATGTGTAGCTGTGGGTCGAGTTCACAGTACTTATTGTACTGTTTTCCTGATGTCTATCTGTAGCTTTCTGTTTGTTCCCCCATATGAATCCAGTGGAAAAAGCAAAAGGAGAACAGTCTACATCGAAAGAAAACATAAACAATGTACATTTTTCTGGACATAAATACATCTGGTGTGCTAATTAAATTTGCCCTGTATTTTGGTTGTATATGCAGTCATTCAAATCGATGCTTGTGTCATTTTGCATGATTTTATGTTTTCTACAGAAATAACCCTACAGTTCTGCAAACCGCCTTCATGCATTACTCATTTAACCTGCCAACGGCACATGCACTTTGTGTGAAGTAGTTGTTTCTGCATCATGTTGAATAATATGTGAACACACGCGTGTCTGCTCTCATTCACATAATTGTAGGCATCCCTGTGCAAATGTGGACACATGCTTGTTCATCCTTTTCATGAGTATTGTTTGTTTGCCAGAACTTCTAAATGGATGTCAGTGTAAGTGCCTAATGCACTATAATCCATTTAGCAAGTTGCTGATCTATTGGAATACTACGAAGTTGTAGTATTTTGTTTAATTGAGCACAGTAAAATAAAGCTTACTATGGTTGTTCCCTTTAAAATGCTCTGTATGTCTTTGACAAATATAATGGATTGCAAGTTATTTTTGGCTTCAATAAACCATTAGATGGATCTTCATGTTAGTTAATTGGCTTATCTGCCAACATCATCCACCCCTTATTCTTTAATCCATAGAAGGCCACGGTGACTGTAGAGAAACTCAACCCTAGTCTGAGATAGCTACAGTATCTGTACAGAAACTCAACCCTAGTCCAGTCGGGCCACAATGGCTGCAGGGCTTTTCACTTTAAAAAAATAATGTCAATTAAGATCAATTAATCTGTCTGTTCTTCATCAGAGAAGTCATGTAATGCAGTGCCTAGACAAAAACAGAGTTTTTTAAACAATAAAAATAGTAATTTAGTTGTGCATTCCAGTTGGTTTTCCATACTGGACCAATGCTCACTTTGTAGTGCCAGGTCACCCCAGCCTTGCTCACAGACCAATGCTCTCTTAGTCATGCCAGGTCACCTCAGCCACACCAAACAGGAGCTGAGGCAGGAGGCCAGGAGAGTGAGGAAGAGAGAAGATGGAGAGGAACAAGGAAACAGCAAGAAACTGTTTTCTCACTCACTCACTCACTCACGCAAACACAGGCAGGCACAGACACACACGTCTAGACTTACCCACACATACACACACGTGTACACAGCATGCCACACACACAATTTCTTAGACATTCTTCACTCTATTTCCATTTCAAAAAGACAAAAGAGGTTACATGATTTTATACAGTAGATACTCCATGTTGTGAATGTGTAAAGTATGTATAAAACTTAGTAAATGAGTTCACAAAAGTACACAAAAGTATGCTTTGTGGCTTTGGCAGGTTGAGCAGTTCCAGACTGAGGGAGTGGAGGAGTCGCTCATAAATGAATGTCCACCTCGAGTGTGGGGGTGTAGCAGGTGTGGGCAATGGGGAATAGGTGAAAGATGAAGACGGGAGTGATGTTAAAAAGTTCACAGTTGGCAGCATCATTTTAATGGCTGAAATCATTTAAGTTGGTCTTTCAGCGTGAATTTGTGTGACATTTTAATTACGTCCTTCAGTTGCTGGTTATGAACGTGTATTTTCTATTTTCAGGATGGCATGACTTGAGATATTCAATTAATATGCTGTCACTTGGCACATATTCAAAGATGTACACAGGGACCTTTGTGGGACCATTAGCCAACATTTGGCACACAAAACTGTATGTCTGAAAGGAGAATCTGAGCATACTTTTTACACTGTCCGTTTCAGCTGAAATTGTGCCGCATAATTATTTTCTACATAAATATGAGTGGCTTAATTGGACCAGATCACTCAGCCTGGTAAATGTTTTTGTGTACTCGTATTCAGATCTCAAAGGCCTCTTGAGTCCAGGGTCTCTTGTTTCATGGAGTATGAAATCAAGCACTCATTCATCTCAGAAGAAGGACTTAAAATTAATTTGTCTTGCTTCAACACATTTTTAAAGACTTTCGCCTCTTTGTTTTGTCTTTCGTCACTGGTAAGGACGTGGAGTGAGTGCTCGATTCTCCTCGGGAGCATTCCTGCAGCGGGCAGGAGCCACGTCCGTTAGACACGTCTCTTACGGCTGCCGTCCTGTCAGCATGATGGATGGCGGCTCAGAATACGAATGATTAAAGGTGTGCAGTAACCTCTCTGTGTGGGCCGCAGGGGCTTTCCCAGCATGCTCTGCCCCCCCACCCCACCCCCCCCAACAACCAAACACAAGCTGCCATGAACGCTGTGAAACTGGACTTGCCTTCTGAGGCCGGTCAAGGTCGGGACTGGTGTTGATCTGAAAACGAGCCCCAGACACGCGGGGAAGCAATGCCGATGAACACACCGGACCCGGGTTAAATACGTAATTGTTTTGGATTCAAATACTTTTCTGCGCTCGATTAATCTTGCCCGGTGCAACTGAGCCAAACAACAGGAGCAGAATGTGGGCTTTGCACTTTTTGAGAGTATTGCATAGGTCCCAATACACCAGGCAAGCTCAGTGAATGTGTAGAAAAGTATTTTAGTCCAAAACAATTATGTATTTGACCCAGGTCTGGAACACATTGAAAAACTGAACCAGAAAACAAGGGCTGTGCATCCAGGTGGGTACACCAGGTGTAATCAAAACTGATGATGATCATTCTTAAATTTTACAGAATAGTTCTGCTCTTATCACCTGAACGAAAACAAGAATTATTACAGGGCGGCCTGTAGCGTAGTGGTTAAGGTAAATGACTGGGACAGGCAAGGTTGGTGGTTTGAATCCCAGTGTAGCCACAATAAGATCCGCACAGCCGTTGGGCCCTTGAGCAAGGCCCTTAACCCTGCATTGCTCCAGGGGAGGATTGTCTCCTGCTTAGTCTAATCAACTGTACGTTGCTCTGGATAAGAGCGTCTGCCAAATGGCAATAATGTAATGTAATGTAAATAATGAATTAGACCAATGTGATGTCACACAGGTAGCCCCATAAGAGTGATGCCACCCGTCCTTTACTGTAGGAAGAATTACTGTTAATTAATTTTGTGTTAATTAATTTTGATTAAGTTGCTCATTAACAGACCTTCACTGAGCAGCTTGGGGGGGGGGGGGGTTTAATGACGTACGGCACAAATGACTAAAAGCAGAATAGGATATAGCCCAATTAACAGAATTCCCAATTAATAAAGTTTATGACTAGCCATGACACGGCTTACAAGCCAGATTTCATCTGGTATAATTAATTTATGACAACATTAGCTGTGATTGCTTCATGTGAGTTGCATATAGTAGCCTAGTTGATGAAACTTCAAGGTGTGTCATGGATTTTACTGTAGCTACAGTAAGGTATTATTTCGGCAAGCAGGCAATAGAGATCTAATCGGAAAGCCATGTATGTCTGGTATGCTCCTGCCATTGCCCTTCTCCAAGGACCTGGGCTCAGAACTGGAGTTGGTCCCTGGGTCCTGCACAGTGGCTGCCCACAGCTCTAAGATGGGTCAAATGCAGAGGACACATTACCCCACAGGGTTCAATATAGTATATATTATCCTAATCACGCCATGGAATTACATGGCAGTGATAAAGTCATGTTTAAGTATTTGACTTTTTTGACATTTTCTTACATATACAAGTGTCTTTGAAAAAAAAAAAAAGATGCTGCAGTGAACATTAATGGGATTTTAATGCAATACAGAAATAAAATGTATGCAAAAATACTCAATATATATATTTTTGCTTTATCGCAATTCCAAAAAACTACGAACTCTATGGTTAATGGTTGCCATTTACCTCTGTCAGATCCCATTTAACAATGAAAATGTCATTATTTAGTCTGATAAAGATGTGATTTATTTGAATCCACTATAATGAAGGCACGGGGGACATACAGTAAATCATATTTATCTGTGAAAAATTAAAATGGAACAAGGTTTCATGCAGTAAATTATTGATATACATTGCACTCAATTATTTCTCATCTTTATCTTATGACATGCAAAGAAACCATACAGATAACAAGACATGAAGCAAGAACAGATGATGAACAACAGACAAACAAATTGACATTGGTTTAGTCACCGGCTATGAAACATATCTCTCAAAAGTATCATACTTTTTTTCTACTAGCTAAAAGTTTGAAACAGGCCAACAGTCAGAAAGATACAAAAGGCTGGATATGTCTCATCATTCCAGATTCGAGAAGAACAACATGAGCTCCCAGCTCCTGTGTGGTCCCAGTCCTGTGCCTGAATCCTGCATATTATCAACATGTTAAGCTTTCTTGTCATCCAGGGAATGCAGGGTGCGCGTGTTCCAGCTCTTTGGCTGAGACAGATTATTGGGGGTTCCCATAGACAACTGTTTCTTCTCTATCAGCCTGTAATTCTCCTCAGGATGACAGTAAGCAGCCGCGCTGATACAGGCACAGTGAACAGGAGTACTACACCCATGTCCTGACAGGATGAGCAGTCGCAGACAGACCGCAGATGCGCAGTTTCAGTCCCGGCGGACATGACTCGTCGGTTCAGACAGAGGAAAGTTCTGGACAATGACATTAGGTTGGGGAGGTATTCTGGTTTGATTGGGAATGAATGGGACTTTCCCCTAGCCTTTGTTTGCTTATTCTTAAATATTCACATCCTATAACTGTTGGCTACCTGTGTACATCCAGGAAGCTCCCCAGCTAGACTACAGTATGATGGCACCATGCAGACCCCCAACCTCTTCTGACTTCCATTATAAAATGGGTGTCTTGTCCAAGGTTTTCAGACCACCAAACTCTCTTCACACATTGACTTTGACAGTTTTAACAAGCTTCCGCCTCACAATAAGCAACTATCCTTCCTTCCTAGTACCACTTCATCGTTCATTGAAGGCCAAATCCCAGTACAAACAAAATTATAGTGCTTTAATGGTGTTTGACTAATCGTCATAGTTCCTGAATGATATGCATTTGTTATAGAAAATATACTGTGTTGTTCAGCCTTGGCTGCATTGTTTGAGTGTTTTGAAAGCCCTGCTTCTGCCCTGTGATCAAATAAATCCTCAGTGAAAGCCATCTCACAGTGTCTTTTCTTGTGAGGTTTTTTCAGGGTAAAGTTTAGCCTAACATCCTTTGGGATGGCCTAATTTAGGAACAGTAGGCTCTACTAAAAGAAAAAACACCAAAGCTTAGAATTCATATGCATGGCTGACAGAGGTGACAGAGACAATTTTGAGACACAAACAGGATCAGTCTTAAACTTACTTGACCACTTGACTGAGTGTGTGTGTGTGTGTGTGTGTGTGTGTGTGTGTGTAAGAGAGAGAGAGAGAGAGAGAGAGAGAGAGAGAGAGAGAGAGACATACTTCCTCCTCATCCCTGGTCCCTGTAGTGTTGAAACTGAACCCCACCTTGACAAACGCATGCCTATCGCTCTAGTCATTGTCATGACGACGGCCCTCAGGGACTCATTCCAAAACTGAAACTTCTGCGTATTAAAAATAGAATGAGAGAGAGAAAGAGAGAGAGAAAGAGATTTAATGGCACCTATAGCTTTTTTCTGGAAGAAAAAAAACGATCTGTAGTTTATATTACAGATACCATTCATATGTATATTTATGTATACCGTATCTAATTGGTACTAGAAATGAATAGTTTGTCCCTGGAGGGAAAATGATTAATAACTATGTGAATATCACCCCTAAGTGAAAGTTGGCACACCATACGAAACATTCATTAACATATTCAGTCTAGACACATTGTTCTCAAGTATGCGTTCGGTTAAAAGAACACACTTAAATTCTTATTGGGAGTTGGAAGCACACAGCAGTGTAAAATGGTAAATGGTTGGCATTTGATTGATGCTTCTCATTCACCCATTCATACGCACACTCACACACCAACGGCAATTGGCCGCCATGCAAGGCACCGACCAGCTCGTCAGGAGCATTTAGAGGTCAGGTGTCTGGCTCAGGGACACTTCGACACAGCCCGGGCGGGGATCGAACCGGCAACCCTCCGACTGCCAGACGACTGCTCTTACTGCCTGAACCATGTTGCCCGGTGTGAGAACTCTGAAATTACCAAAGAGTACCGTCCATTTGCAACTTGTTTAGCAAAACATAGAATATCCAACCATAGAATATAGAATGAAACATAGAATGTCTGGCAGAGGCACTAGTAAACAGAGAACTGCTCAATCTGCACAGTGCATGTACAACAGGTGTCTCATGCACTGTTGTTACTGCTCTGCTTTCCTGTGCCCTGTCGACACAGTTGGAGACACACCCTAAACATGGATATTAAAATCTGGCCCTGGAATCGAACAAGAGGAGTTTGGACAAGTTCTGACTGTCAGGGGCCCTCAAAGAATTGTGCTGTATGGTGTGGGGGGACCTAGGATGTTGGGGCCCAATATAAGGTCTTTTCATGGGGCCCAAAAAAAGTCTTAGACGTGTGAATTATGTTTCATTGTGCTCCATCAGAAAAGGTACATTCAAGGGGTTCTTGCCATGGTTCTGATTGCAGTGGACAAAGGATTTTAAAGCGGAAGCCATGAGTCATAATAACCTGCACACTGTAAGAGAAATCCATGCTCACCTGAAACATCTACGCCTGGGATCTCAAGCACATATCCTGGAGTCTTTCATGTGTTCCTGCCCTTATAAGTGTTTCATTTAAGAGCCATTGATTGGCTAAAGAGTGAGGACACCTTGTTTCCAAGGCCTACACTGGCTGCTGATTGAAAGGAAATCACAGAAAAAAAACCCCAGAATCCTGACCTAAGCACATTAAGCACTAAAAGAAATGCTCTGTGTCACAGATATAGTGAAGTTTGATAACAAGTCAACTTTAATATTATGGTAAACTACACACTCTCTTACCTCTGTCCCTCCAATTTAATATCTCTATCTCTCTCTCTCTCTCTCTCTCTCTCTCTCACACACACACACACACACACACGGACACATCACACACACACACACACACACACACACACACACACTTCAGGACGCGGTAGCTGATATGCAGCTGATGACTTTCTGATGAAAACTGGCCCCATCTGTTTTCTCCAGCCTTGCAGCCTCTTGAGTCACATGACCCCCCCCAGTTCCCAGCTAAATCTGAATCTGGGCAAAGGCTGGCACATTTCAGAATTTCAGCACTTTTTAAAAATAAAAATAAAGAAAGTTTAATAACCCTATGGAAGCACAAGGGATAATCACACATCTTTGTTCAACAGCAAACAGGTGCTATTACAATCAGTGGATAATTATATAATTATCTCTGAACTGCAGTAGATTTTTTTTTTTGCATGCATGTTGTGGCAGTTTAGATTTTGAAGGCATGAACACATCCATCCGACGGCTGGGGTTTCAAATTTCCCTGTCTCACAAATCCAAAACCCTGCCATTTGTATTTAGAAAAAACAATTATTTTGTGATGGAGGCTACCTGTAAATTTCTGCACTGTTCTATCAATCAGTACAACCTGCTGATATGTAGTAACCCTGACAAGTACATGAGATCTTACAATATTGTTTAATGCGTTATTACTGCGCCCAAGACAGCATGAAAAGGTAAATACTGAACCTGGTGTGCACCTGAATATGTTTACATGGCTTAAACTGTGTGTCTCCAAGGATTTTCAAGTTCAATGTCGTGTGCACACCAGTACAAAATGCGTAATACTTGGCATCTTACTGCGTGCGCACTGCATTGGCCGTGTGTCAGCAGAGGGTGTGATAGCCTATAAAAGGAACAGCCAGTTGTTTAAAATCCTTCTCGGACGGTTTCAAATTCCCCCTTGCGCTGGGGGAGGAAAGGCGAACGAAGGGAGGGAGGGAGGGAGGGTGTGTGTGTGCAAGAGAGAGAGTGGGGAGTGGGAGAGCGAGGGAGGCAGGGAAAGAGAGAGAGAAGCCGTGTATGTGTGTCTGTGCTCGGTAGAAGAGAGATCGCAGGAGGCGCGCGTTCCCAACGAGCGCAGCCAAGGCGGTCTGAAAAGAGACAACGCGAAGACGGGAGAGGGAGGTGGTGGGGGTGTGTTGCAGTGGGGGAGTTGTTAGGAAGGGCGGAGCGAACAGACTGTCAATCTTGGCGGCTACCACAGCGAATGGGCGTTCTCTATCAGCGGGACACCCAATGGAAAGTGACGCTCCTTGTGTCGCTATGGTGACGGGGTTGTGCCCGGGGTGGCTGTGATGGGTTGACAGGTGCGTGACAATCGGAGCTCTCTGCAAGCATGTACGCCAAAGGCAAGAGTAACAACGTACCGTCCGACAGCCAAGCCAGGGAAAAGTAAGTTTTATTTATGGGGGGGAAATCGCTATATTGAAGGCAGTGCACCAACGGTGGGGCGGCCAGACGCTTAGCTGCAGTGGAAAGGCGAGGTGCTCTCTGTAACAGCAGCAGTAGCGCGAGTACTGTATTGCCTTTGAAAAGTTATTATTGTCAGTTGCCAGTGCAGGGCAAAAGAGAAACTTAGCAAGCTTTATATTAACTTTATGAGGTATATTGTTCCTGAAAGGCAAGAGGGGAGAGGCAACCAAACAGAATTGTTGCTTGCGAACCACAGACTCAGATCCCGTTGTCAATCGGAATTTTAGCAGTATTTATCAGCGCATTTGTTTGCTAGATTGTTAGCGAGATGTCCAAATTGTGGCGTCCAAAGCAACACATCGTCGATCAGTTCGGGTGGTATCGTGCAAGTTGCATGCATTTATGGTAAATATTATAGACAATATAGGTGCGTTTGAAAGGTAGTTGATGCTGCCGTTGTCTCGGAGGCGAGTCGCCGTGAGCGAGAACTTTTCCTTGCAAGACTGGGACGACTGATATTCAGTGTGTGCTCATTTATCAAACTGTTCACATCTCAACACGTAGGGTTTTCGCTGGAGAGATGTTTTATGTTGCTTGTTTGTTTGGTACCTCGCTAGCGAGCTACAAGCTCTAAGGATGGACGGTTTCGGTAGGGCATGACTGGAAACCTTATTTCACTTGACTGTTTATTAAATCCACGAACCTATTCATTCAATTATGCATTACATTTTCTTAATGTTGGCTGTTGTAGTTTGTGTTCATTCAAGTCTGCTTATGTATGTGTTTTTGTGATGGTTATTTTAAATCAAATCAGCGTAACCATTTCTAGTTGTGTAGTGTCGGATACCTGTCTGAATTTCCGACCATTCAGCCTATCTGAGCATCACATCCTGTCGTTTACTGTACATGTATGGGCTATTTGAATCAAGTTGCATGCGTGTTTCACTTACTGTATCCGAGCAGTTTTGTTTTGGATATGAAGCCTACCTATGTGCACGACGATGACAACTACAATGGTTATTTATTTGTTTTTGAGAAATGAGAGTAGCCTATGTTGTCTTCTGTGATGACCAGAACTGTTTAAAAAGAAACTGATAAGCACGCGCACGGAGCTAAACACAGATCCGTGCCCACTTATCCACACGGAGGCAAGCGCCTGAAATGCTCACAGTGACATGCATAGGCAACACATGAGAAGGACAGCATTGTCAAATTGCCTTCGTGTCTCAGAAAGATGTAATTATTCGGAATCACGCAGAGAAAGGGCCTCATACTGCAGACCCCAGCTGGTTGTGCAACCCTGTCAGAGCCATGCAGCGACAGTAGACTACATAACCTGAAACGGTTGTTTATCATTGGACTGTGTACCTTGACATGTGTGTCCGTACTACTGTGTGTTTAAGACGGATTGTTTTTTTGTTTGTTTTTTTTGTTGTTGTTTTTTTTAATGAATGAAAGGGTGGACGGAAAAGCCAGAGACCGCTAATCGTGAACATCTGTGTGGGTTTTCTTTTTGTCCAGTACACACATCATCGCGCATTTCAATCGAGGTCGATGCCAGACCGCTGCTCTCAGACATGAGTTTTGCATAATGACGTATGTGGAGTTACAGCTAGTTTGACTCCAGTACATAGTGTCCATTGGAATGACTCGGCTATGAAACATATGAAACATATGAAACATATGAAACATATGAAACATATGGAAAATAGCACAATGAGCACAATGAAACATTTTTGAAGGAGACCTAAATCAATGGCCTACTGCATGTATGGAGGCTCTGGTTAATTTAATAAACATTACAGAACTAGTTTCTCAGATAGGTCATGATAGCATGCGTAAGAGCGCACATAATACATAACCAAGCTCACTAACTGATAACCATAATGTTATAACATAACCGTTAAACAAATAATTGTTTTTCGTTCGTTGTTTTGAATTAAAATAGTCTGTTACTCTACACTGCTGTGTTGATTGTTATTGCTTATGGAGCTTGTCATGTTTTTGTATTCTGTTGTTCTTGTGTACTGTAGGCCTGCCTGTGGTTTGTTAAACATATGCACTTGATTGAAGAAAATAAACACAGGAATGTGTGCCCTCAATTGAAAACAACTTTTCAAAAGCACACCGGCAGCACCGTCTTTTCTAACTACAGTATGACACCAGAACTGACGCTAATGCTACCACACGCCGACGTGAACGTAGTAGTCCTTTGGAATTTGTGAGGTTGAAGTTTTACGCGTCACGTGGTTTTAGCTGGAATGTTAAGAATGAAAGTACCTCGGTGTCGTCTTTGGATCGCTTCTATCCCATTATAGGACGCTCTTAACCTGCATTACTCCAGCGCAGAACACTTCCAGATGAATGAGCAGATCGTGTTTTAAAATGGAAGTCATGCCATTCCCCCTGCATAAGCGTATAAAGCCTTGTATCACCTCCACATAGGTGCCCTGAGTGTACTGCTGATATCTCAGCTTTGTCTTTGTAAGTATAGTGTGTTGACACCATAAGGTTGTTGCAGGCTCTAGTTCCTCTCGTTTAAGATAACGCACCGTCATCTCAAAGATTGTTATGCCTAGAAAATGGCAAAATCACATAGCCTGGCAAAAAGGGTACACATTAGATTGCTGAACCCACCTGCTTAGATAACAGTGGTTGATAATAATCTATCTCCAAACAGGGGTATGAACAGTCATCTCTGTGTGCATTTTAACAACTTCTTTTAGTCAGTTTTTAGTCTGAACCGCCAGAACCCTAATTTGCCTATGCCATCCAGAAAAGATTTGTGCCAAAGGCATGACATTGACAGGTGCTTATGTAGTCGACAAGTTCCACTGACAATCTAAATGAGTTTCGCAACTGTCTATATGAAGTGATTAAAAGGAGCTACATGCCATTTGTCATTATCACATGCTGTAGGATGAAAGCCTTGTTCATCTAAGGCAGACGTGTAAACAGAGAAGGCTACATGCTATGTGACACATCTGGCATATCAAGCCTGAGTACTGTGTGGTGTGTAATGTAAGCAGTACTTCCATAATGAAATGTTTTTTCGTTTTTTTCCTCTGCTTTTATACTCTGTAATATAAGGAAACATTTAAAATTCATGTTTGAAGATGTTTACAGAAATAATGTCAAAACTGATATGCTCCATGATTTTTGTTTGAACGTTCTGTCCTGCTTTAAAATGGAAGTCGTTGGCATGCGACGGAGAGGTTTAGCGCCGTGGAAACATGATCGCGCATTAAAGAATTACGCCAAACTGCCGAGTGAGCTTATTTCCGCTGACATATTTAAGGCAGTGGAGTGTCACTCCCAACTCCCGGGATCGGCTTGAGAATTTACATTCGGCCGCGGAGTGGGTTTTGCTTGAATACCTTCCACAGCGCATCGCCCATGCGTCTGTCAGTCTCATCATTTATTTATCTTCCTGCTGCTCACCCTGCAGGTACACTTCCGGTCCCAGAGACTGGAGAGCCACTTTGACTCATTTGGTTCTTGCGGTGTGTTATCTCAACAAGTACTTTCACACTTATAGTATACTGGGAGTTAAAATCTTGATTATTTCCTTGACTTTTTTTGCTAAATAAGACAAAAATATTGTAAACGAGGGCAGAAAGTTTCTGACTCATTTCAAGATTTGACAATGTGATAAGACCATTTCAGTTGGCAAGTGAACGGTGACTTAAAACAAGCTAAAACGGGGCGGCCTGTAGCGTAGTGGGTAAGGTACATGCCTGGGACCCACAAGCCCGGTGTAGCCACTATTAAGATCCGCACAGCCGTTGGGCCCTTGAGCAAGGCCCTTAACCTTGCATTCCAAATTTAATGTCATATTTTCTATGTGAGAAAAAAAAGATCTTAAATCTTATCACCACAAAAACTCTTGTTAAGAGTTCGGTTTTTGAGACTACCTGCCTAAGCACTCTATACCATAGAAACCACATTCGCATTGCCTGGGTATGTAGGTTACGTGGGCAGGTGTTTACCCCCCAGTGGTGACTTGGTGCCTGAGCCTCACGCGTTCGCGGTCGACACCGCTCCGTCTCTGCTGGGTTTCGCCAGGCGAACGCGCCCAGGGAGAGATGACTCCCGCTGCGGGTCACCTCGAAGCCTCCAACCAAACGAACAACAACGAGAAAGCGCCGGAACTAAACGACGCGCTGACATGTCACCGTGAGGAGGGGTGAGAAGAAACAAGAAAGCAACTGTCTTAAACGGATGAGAGTCAATGCGTTTTGTTTTCTTTCCCCGCTCTGTTTTTCATCAAGTTGAACCGAGCGTTCTAGCCCCCCGGGAATTCCTTTTGAAGGGAGATCTGTGACGGATGACAAAATCATTTAAAGGTTGAAGAAAGGGTACCGGCGCACCGCGATGCTTTTTCAATCACCAGGGGAGATGCTGAATCTCCTCCGAATCTGCGAATATCCTCTTGATAATGTCACAGAAGTTGAATTTGTTGGCAAGGATTCACGGGCAGGGCTGGCGAATGGAAACGAGTTTGACTTTTTTGTGGAAGAAGAAACAACCGCGGAAGGTTTCACCTGCCACTTCAGAATCATTAGTGGGTGATTGGTACTGTAACTAAAGACATGGGTTTATTTAAAATAGCTTGTACATTTTGCAAGCGACTGAACATCTTTTAGATAGCTGGCCCAAGTGAGTTTTGTGCTGGACAGTAGAATTTGGATTAATAACAGTGAAGCTGTAAATGGTCCTCAATCACTGATTCCTGATAACAAATCAGGTTTTTATCTCAGTAGAACCTCACTATGGTTCAGACTGGGTGGCAATACCTGACAACCGTGGGTCCCCTGAACAATAAGAGATGCGCTGAAAGTTTGAGGTCCTATCGGATATGACTGGTTTTGTTACGGAAATCTAAAGTTGACTGACAGGCTATGCTCGCTCCATTATCGGGTGCATGACATCAAGAGATCTAGAACAAACAGCTGCTATTTCAATGCACAGTAAAACTTGCACTTGCAGTGTTAGTTTTACTCTAGCAGAGTTTATATGAGTTGATACGAGATGGATCAAGTGTATTCTATCTGAGCGAAATGCACCCTTATCAAAAGATGATTTAAGCCTGCACATTTTACTGTCTCCTTCCCTCTGTGTATTTACGATGTAAAACTGAAAACATTGGACATTACCCTAGATGAGGGTATCTACTGAGCAAATGTAACATTATAAAACAAGCAATATCCTCGTAATAAAGTTGTGCACTTGCAGAGGAACACTGCAGATGAGAGTGTGCAGCAGCCAGATAAGCAGGGAAATGATGGTGCCGCGTGCCTGCTGGTCTGCACACAAATGAAATCTAATAAGTTGCATATCTGGAGTCGGAAATGGATGGGTCGGGGCGGGGGAGGGGGGGGGGGGCAAACAAGTTTTGTTCTTGTTTTCCCCCTCTTAAAGGGCCCACTGTGTGTATCAGGAAAATGTCTCTGTCAAAGTTTGAGAATGGTGAAATAGACTGAGAGAGGGGGAGAGAGAGAGGGAAAGCGAAAGAGAGAGTGAGAGGGAGAGAGAGAGACAGGGAAAGCAAAAGAGAGAGTGAGAGGGAGAGAGAGAGAGGGAAAGAGTGAGAGAGAGCGAGAGAGAAAGAGAGAGAGAGAGAGAGAGAGAGAGAGAGAGAGAGAGAGGGCAAAGGGGCCTGGACTTGCTTTTTTTTTTCTTTTTCGCTGGTGTCCTGATCAATGTTCAAATAATATTCCTTTTGGATTCAAATATGTTTCTGCGTTTGACTAAGCTTGTCTGGTGTATTGTAACATATTCAATGATCCCAAAAGTGTAAACCCCGCCCATCTGCTCCTCCATGCGGGCTGAAATGAAACGCACCAGGCAAGATCAATATAAGGGCAGAAAATATTTGAATATTTGAACCTCGGTCGGTTTCAGGGTAAGACGACCTCGTGCAAGTTCCCATTTCTTGTGTCGTTTCCATGGCATGGAGGCGTCCCTCACGGTAATAAAAAATAAGAATAAAGAGAAGTTTGCGTTCATTTGAAAGTGGGTTTGGCTTGCGTGTCCCGTGTGGAGGCTCGCTCACCTGGCTGGGTTCCGGCGGCGGTGCGCGGTGCCGTTCAGGCGGCTGGGCTCGAGCGAGAGCAGGCTTCTTTTGAACACGGAAGATGAAACGCGCGCACAACGAGCGCGGATTCAAACGCGTGGGCTCTCAGCTCCGCGCTGCTCTGATCTCACTCAAACCGTCAGTCGAGGTTTCTTCGAGCAACGCGGACAACCTGTCGCCTGGTGGCTGAGGTACACGGCTGTGGAGGTTTGTGGTTCAGGACCCGGTGTGGCCACGATAAGATCAGTGCAGCTGTTGGGCCCTTGAGCAAGGCACTGCATTGATCCTGGGGGCATTGTCCCCTGCTTAGTCTAATCAACTGAGTGTCGCTTTGGATAAAAGTGTCAGCTAAATAACCAATAATTGTTATTAGAAGCTAGTTATCGGTTTCAGTCAATATTGTTTTGATTTTTTATTTCTCATGGGTGCAGAGTTTCCTCCTGGCGAAGTCCGTTTTTAAATCTCGGGGTTAGTAAACGAAAGCAGATGAACTAATGGACAACCCGGTCTGTCGTGCCAGTTGGTTGTAAAAACGGGCGTTGACCGCGGCCACCCAATCGCACCAACACGTGGAATCTTGCAACGGCCAGCTTCACACAGCTGTGGACCTCTGGGCCAATCAGAAAGCTGCAGGATGTCACTTGGCAACAATTACAGCTGAGTAAATGGTTTATGTAACCCATTGCTGTTGTGGAGATTAACATTGTTTAAAGTTAACGGTTAACAGTTTCATTACATAAGGCTGGGACACTTTGCCTGACCTTTCAAGCAGTCACATCCTTGATGTGCTGCTGTCTCATCATCTCTGATGCCTTCACTGTGATTGATAGACACTAACCAGACCTGGGACAGATACGTAATTGTTTTCGATTCAAATACTTATCTGACTCGATTCATCGATTGATCTTGTGTGTTGCAATTGATCCAACCAAGAGGACCAGAAAGTGGGGTTTGCAGTTTTTGAGAGCGCTTCATAGGTCCCTTTTCACCAGACAAGCACAATAAAGCTTAGAAATGTATTCAAATCCAGTACAATTATATATTTGACCCAGGTGTGACACCTACAGGACATTTGGACAGGCAGACTGTTGGACACCTCACTCTGCGTTAGGAACGTGGCGCAGGCCGACCAGGGTCCAGAAAAATGTTTAATTTTGAGGGGCTGCGGAGGAGTTCCAGTTCATTATTTTCGGGAGTGGTTTCCCGTCCTCTCCCGGAGCCCAGAGGCGGTGGTTAGGAGCTGGGATCTGCAGAATGTGCCCCCTGGAAGATGAAATGGACGCCGTGCGGCCCTCAGGCTGAGTGGAATGTGTGCCGGATATTGTGCTGTTAAACAGCTGGGTGTGCTAGTCAGCCCCTTGGACAGCACGTCAGGCTGCCGGCCTACACGCGCACACAGACGCACATACATGCAGTCATACAGGCGTCGATATGCACATGAATGCTCAAGCTGAGAATTACATGCACAGACACACAGACACACACCCCCACACTGGTGAACTCAGTGACACACGCACACACACACACACACACACACACACACACAGACTCAATGACACACACGCAGGCAAACACAGTCACAGGCACTACGTACACACATGCATGCTCACACAGACATACACGCGTACACATTCACACACAGGTGAACACAGTGACATAAATATTCACATACACACACAGGGGAACACAGTGGCAGGCACACACACACACACACACATGCAAACACAGTGACATATACACACACACACACACAGGGGAACACAGTGACACACACACACACACAGGGGAACACAGTGGCAGGCACACACACACACACATATGCAAACACAGTGACATACACACACAGACACACACACTGGGGTTCAGTCCTGGTACTCCGCTCACCCGTGTTCTGGCCGCTGCTCTTTCCGAAACCGCGCCGGGCCCAGGCGCCTCTCCGCCCCGTTAGAGGACCGCGCGAGGCCCGGCCAACCTGGCAGCCGCCCGCAGAACCAGCGTGGCAGCCGCAGGGGGAGCGATGCATGCTGGGAGGGTTTATCCTCTCTGACAGGGAAGTGTAACCACGTTGGCTGCCTCCGCAACCGCGACAGTAAATTGCAGTAAAGTGATGAAAAACGGGCTGGACCTCGTACAGATGTAACGCTAAGAGAGCGTAATGCTAAGAGAGTGGGCCTGTAGTCGGGAGCACCTTACATCAGTCTTGCATCAGTACTCAGCTTGTAAAACTAGAGCGGTTGAGAAAGTCACTGTGGACTTTAGATACAAAGACTGGGCCATGTAGAGGGAGGAATTAAGTGCTTGTGGGTGGGGGTTTGAAATCCGGAATCCGATGGCAAATCTGACGAAACCCCCCCCAACTACGACTGAGAATTACCAAGGTAGTTTTCCACCACTGTGCTGCCATCAAAATGGCTGCACCCTGCAGTGTGTACTCTTCCCTCACAGTAAGTTGGCTATAAATTAAAAAATAAACTTACGAACACGCATTCAGACTTTATTCAGTCACTGTGGTGTTTTCATCTTCTTCATTTTACTGAAGGTTTCTCTTTCTGGATTATATAAGGGTTTTTAAAAACCACTAACCTTAGTTTCCTTCTTATAATTCATTTAAATTAAAGTAAAAAAAATAAGAAAGAAGTCCTAATCATGTAAATAACACAGTGTAAAAGCGCCGTACTCTTGGCTTGGTGGCAGCTTCAAAACAGGAGGCATTTCAATTCAATTCGATTTCACAAAGAAACTATATGGTTTAGTAACAGTACGTCAAAACGAAAAAAGGGTGAACACCAGGCTAGAGCCCCAAAATAGCAAGTATACGAGGTACAAAAACAGCAACTCCCCAGCATTCATACAGTACCGAGCGGTTGCGTAAAGTCAACTTCCATCTCAGGAATGAATTAGCGGCTGCTTCATTGCCAGGAGGATGTACCACCAAAGAAAAACACGGTGAAAGTCGTACAGAGTCTCAGGGCGTTTGATGGAGGGCAGGAGAAGCAGCGTGCGGTTCAACAGAAGGCCTCGGCAAGTCTTTCGGGGTCGCCAGATGTGACAAAAGTGCACGGAAGGTATCGTGTAACACAAAAGAATGAAACAAACCCCTTCTGAGTCCTCAAAGACCAGGAATAAATTATGTCAGAGAGAGAGGAGAACAGAAGTCTGGAAACTAAGGCGGCAGGGCCTGTGTTGCTCAATCGAACCCTGTGTTTTGTTTTTCATGTCAGCGAATCTCTAATTTAAGCGCTGAAAATTCACCGTTATAAATAAAATGTTATATTCCTGAACAGCATATTTTCATTTAAATATAGGCCTACATATAGGCCTATTGCTGTTTCTGAATCTGGTAATAATAATTCATTGTGTGTTGCAATGTTTTGACAGTGTTTTATTTCAATAAGGTTAGGCCTTCCCTTAGAGCCACTAACCCCACCCCAAAAGTTCTTCCCAAATCTCCCACTGTGCACTTTGTGATGCTACAAGTTGTTATGTAGCTATTGTCTACCCCCGGCAATGGTGCCTAACACATCTAGTGGTGCTCACAGTTCTTCACACACATCTTCACTAACAGATTAGAGAACTCTAAATGCTGATCGAATATCCTGCCATATTCTGAAACTGCTCTAAACCTTTGTTTGTTCATATTTATTGCCATATATTTGTATTTGTATTGCCATATATTTTATGTGCCTTTGGGGCAACAAGGTTTTGTGCCTTTTTCGGCCGTTTTTATACCTTCAGCGAGTATAGGAGGTTTCTGTAGCTGAGCGACAGGTTTAGTTATAGTCGCATATCCATCTGATAACGTCAGGTTAAATCAGGTGTTTTGCCACTTCCGACTGCCTCATTGAGAACCTTTGCCTTTGGAACGGTAGATTTCCGGCAGTTTCTCACACTATTCTTGGTTCAACCGATGTTTGGTCTGTTTGCGAATATGCAAAAACAGGGGGAGGTTTTGCATGTGTAATTTGCGTGAGTCGCATGGTGCGATGAAAGCACGGGACAGATATCCTAACCCGAAAATAAATTGCTCCCGACCTTCCACAACCCCACCCCCCCTCTCCCCCCCCCTCCCCGGGGCCGTTCCCATTGTCAAAAACAACACATTTCTGAACGTCCGTGTCCGGTCCCTCGCGCTCGGAGTGTGGGCAGCGGGCAGCCAGAGATTGTTGGTTGGTTGCGGGAGGAAGCCTGACTTGGGCCGCAGAGACATGAGATAGCCGGGAACTCTGGAGCCGGGGCACTTCCTGTAGCGAAAGAGGGTTAGCCAAACACCAGCGCTTCTGTGCAAATGCTCGCCAAATGGACAACCGGTTTTGAGGAACCCCTGTTTTGCTTCCGTGCCTGTCTGTTCACTGGACATCGCGTTTAAGAGGCTTTTTCGGGGTGTTTGCAGAACAGGTAGAATGTGTGAAGCTCAGGTTAATCTTTAAATCCACACACTCTTGGGCAGTAGCAGCTATGACACTCAGAAATTGACTGCCATGTTCTTAGCTGTTATCATTTGAAAACGTTTGTTGGAGTAAAGTATTTTAAAAGAAATTCATTGTAGTGTTTGATTGTTCAAGGGCCAGTTTCCCAGATGCTTCATCCTGGACTGGATTAGTTTTCTACGGAGAATCTCAATTCAAAATGTAATTTAGTCTGGGACTAGGTGTCTGTGAAACTGGCCCCAGATGTGTGAATGCACACGTTGTGTGCATGTATGCTTATCTGTTTTTTGTGTGTACATGTTTATGAGTCTGTATACAGTATGTGCATGTTTGTGTATGAGTGTTTGTGTGTGCATGTGTGTGTGTGTATCTGTGTAGTTGTGTGTATATTCATTTGTGCTCATGTGTTTATTTTGCTGTCTACATCTGAGGTTGTGCGTGTGTGTATTTGATTGTCTGAATGTATTCGTACATGTGTGCGTATGTATGCATGTGTGTGTGTGTGTGTGTGTGTGTGAGTGTGTGTGTGTGTGTGTGTGAGTGTGTGTATGTGTGTGTGTGAGAGAGAGTGTGTTTTTTAGTGTGTGTATGTGTGTGTGTGTGTGTGTGTATGACAGAGTGTGTTTTAGTGTGTATGTTTTAGTGTATGTATGTGTGTGTGTGTGTGTGTGTGTGTGTGTGTGTGAGTGTGTTTTTTAGTGTATATGTATGTGTGTGTGTGAGTGTGCTTTTTAGTGTGTGTATGTATGTATGTGTGTGAGAGTGTGTTTTTCAGTGTGTGTATGTATGTGTGTGTGTGTGTGTGAGTGTGTGTGAGTGTGTATGACAGCGAGTGTGTTTTTTAGTGTGTATGTTTTAGTCTGTGTATGTGTGTGAGTGTTCTTTAGTGTGTGTATGTATGTATGTGTGTGTGTGTGAGTGTGTTTTTTAGTGTGTGTATGTATGTGTGTGTGTGTGTGTGAGAATGTGTTTTTTAGTGTGTGTATATATGTGTGTGTGAGAGTGTGTGTGTGTATGAGAGAGAGTGTGTTTTAGTGTGTATGTTTTAGTGTATGTATGAGTGTGTGTTTGAGTGTTTTTTCGTGTGTGTATATATGTGTGTGTGTGTGTGTGTGTATGAGAGAGAGTGTGTTTTAGTGTGTATGTTTTAGTGTATGTATGAGTGTATGTTTGAGTATGTTTTTTTTGTGTGTGTATATGTGTGTGTGTGTGTGTGTGTGTGTATGAGAGAGAGTGTGTTTTAGTCTATGTATGTATGTGTGTGAGAGTGTGTTTTTCAGTGTGTGTATATGTGTGTGTGAGTCTGTGCTGTAAGGACACTCCTCTCTCTCCTGCAGTGGAGGGCTGGGGAGGGGGGGGCTGTCCTCTCCTCATTTCCCCCACATTGATATGCACGGTGCATCGCCTCAGCGCTGGAGCAAGGTTAAGCATGCGTGACGGAGACGCTTCCACAGGGCTCCGGAAAACTACTCCATTCCTCCCGGTTCCCCTCTGTTCGGGAACGTTACTGCTTTACCATTCTCCTCCTAGCACCGCACACTGTTCCCCCCATAAACACCCCCTACCTACTGTCCCAAACCCACCTCCAGCACCCTCCCCATTGGCTGTGTCCTTTTCACCCCCACACTTTCATTGGTCCTCTCGCATTGGTGTTCTGCTCCCAGTCCACACGTGTGCTCTTTCAGTCAGGCAGAGGGAGGACACCCCTGGAGTCCCTGTTTAACGCTGGCTTGCTGCGATGTGTTGGAAGAGGAGCCTTCAAAGGCCCCAGCCCTGAACCCTGCTCAGAAACAGGCTTCCCCTCGCTCCAGCCTGCCTGTGTGAGGCCGCGTCTGAGGGCTGCTATACATAGCCTATCATTCCTCCTGTTTTATTCAGACATCAATAACATTGATTGTGTAGAAACGCACACAGTCATACGCGCCCACACAACAACACACACACACTCAGTCTCTTCCTCTCAATCTGTCCCTTGTTGTCTCTCTCTCTCTATCTCTGTCTCTCTTTTTCTCACATGCCCAGTGTGTGTGTGTGTCTGCGTGTCTGTCTGCGTGTGTGTTTGTGTGTGTGCGTGTGTGTATACACGCATGTGTTGTGAGCTTCCCGCTATGAATATTGATTATTCCGAAGGGCTTTAAAAAAACTCCCCATTCTCATACTTTATTTTGTTCAAATCAGTTTTTCATCAAAAAATAATGAAAAAACCCAAAATAATTACAAATGTCCACAGACACAGTCATTCCCTGTAACCACAGCATGATACTTACCAAGCCAGTAAGTTTTTTTATCGCTCGCGATTGTACTTGTTATCTTTGTTTGTATGAACGCATCTACAGTCATTTAACTCATGCGGGTGTCGGGAGACAGAATGCGATGTTCTTTTAAACGTGACTAATAAAGATCAAGCCATCTATTGACCGATCAGTTAGGCAATTTGCACTGTTTCATCTGCCTGTTATGTGAGCACTCCTGGGGACTGAGGAGTGTGTGCTTGTTAGAGTATTGATGGAAGCCCGCTGAGGGGGTAGTCTCAGCACTACTAAACTCTATTATGGAAGCAGCGTACACTGCATAAAAGGTCTGTCTTAACAAGCGATTCGGTCTTGTAATGAGACTTCAAATCTCCCCCCCCTCTGAAGTAGAAAATATTAGCTTGTTTTAAGTTACTGTTTGCTTGACAAGTGAAATTTTTCTCACCCCTTTGGCAGATCTTGAAATGAGTCAAACTGTCTTGCCACATAGGCAATATTTCACTATATCAAACAAAGTACAAGAAATAGTAAGATATTGAGTCTCAGTATAAGTACTAATATACTAACATTCAGATTGCACACAGCCTGTAGCCTGGTGTTTAAGGTACGGTTGGTTCAAGCCCCGGTGTAGCCACGAAAAGATGTGCACAGCTGCTTAAGCAATCAACCCCTCTCTAATCAACTGTTAGTCACTTTGCATAAAAGCGTCAGCTAAATAATGTAGCATAATATATATTGTGGAAGGTCATGAAGTTGTCCTCAGATCTCTGTGCTCGGGTCTGTGGAGTCCTCAGAGGCCGTGGGCGTGCATATCCTCATTTCAGGGGAACCAGTTAATGATAACCTTGGGGTTGGGGGGGAGGAATGTCCGCGGCACGCTCCTTCCCTCCCTGACCTTGAGGGGGGGGAGTGAGGGGTTGGCGTGCTGACGCCACGCGCGGACCGGCCCGCCGACGGGTGGGTTCTGCAGAGCGGAGCGGGCCGTTACACGCCAGCCTCGCTCTGGGGTTAGCGTGCGAGGAGCCGCGTCCTCGGACGAGGACCGGAGGCGACGGCTAATCTCCTGAAGCGTGTGTGTGTGTGTCTCTGTGTGTGTGCGTGTCTGCGTGTGTCTAGACAAGCAGACAGGCCGATGTAGGAGACCCCATACACAGACTAAGAGGATATGCAGTATGACTGCTTGGGCGCTTTGTCTGAAGCGCCTCAGTTTTAGTACAGCTCTGTGTACGTGCATTGTGGGTGTGTGGATACTGTGATTTCATTGGGTAATGTGTAATCAATGCAAATTTGGAAACCCACCTGCCCATTGCCATTACTGTTATCTGCATTCTTCTGTTTTGCACACAGTGTCACAAACGGTTGACTTTATTCCATTTTATTTGTCACTACACCCCGTGTACTTGGTCAGGGAGTTTTTGTAAAACAGATATGTTTCCTGTCTCCTTCTGATGACTCATGTCCTCTTTCATATAAGTTTTCATTCCCTATGCAGGCATATAAGTTGATGGTTTTAGTTTCGTGAAGAGACTTTTATAAAAAAGTTGTACTATTATTTTTTTGCTATCGAGTAGAAAATATGACCTTGTTTTAAGTTAAACTTTTTGTTTGTCGAGTTGGCAAATCTTGAAATAAATCAAACTCTCTCACCTCATTAGCAATCTTCGTAGTAATTCAAAGAAGATTTCACATCTAAATATAATAAAATATAAGTTAAGGTTGACTTTTTTTTTGTAGCGTATGGACAAGGACTGCATAAAGACAATAGGTAGTGCCTAATTCATAATTGCCCTATAAACTTTCTAATGAACAGTCCTATAGTACTTTATGTCCATATTATGAATTGTATTGCCATTTACACCAAATCACCATTCCTGTTGCGATGTGTTTGTGTCAGGATGAATAGTGATATTACACTCCCGGTGAGAGCACATTAGTTGTTAATGTATGCACTGGGCAGCCTGTAGCATAGTGGTTAAGGTAAATGACTGGGACACGCAAGGTCGGTGGTTCTAATCCCGGTGTAGTCGCAATAAGATCCGCACAGCCATTGGGCCCTTGAGCAAGGCCCTTAACCCTGCATTGCTCCAGGGGAGGATTGTCTCCTGCTTAGTCTAATCAACTGTACGTCGCTCTGGATAAGAGCGTCTGCCAAAAATTCCAATAATAATAAGGTCAAGGTGTAGTATACTGCTGAAAAGGGCTGAAAGCCTACGCTATCAGAGGTGGAATCATTTTTCTCATTTGCGTTGCTCCTTGTTTAGCCTGTGTTCTATATCAGAGGGTTTGTTTGTCTGAGGTAAAATTACAAAGTCTCAGCTGCTACAAGCTGGCAGTGGCACTGCATGTACTGTCATCCTGGCAGGGGAACATCAAAACTCTTCATCCTGTAATGCTGGCCTCTTGTTGAAATGACTGCCTCAACTGTAATGTGTCACCCCATGAGCACGTTTATGGCATGTTTATGGCACATAAACAAGGCGCCGTGCTGTTTAGCGCTCGTCTACTTATTAGTATTTACAAGACCTCTCTGAAAAGCTATTTATCTAAAAAATGTATATTGAATATGTTTAACTTTATCCTGTGATTCAATTCCAGTGTTACATTTTATTTTAAGATCTTTTCTTCTCAACCACAGTTCAGCAATAGCCAAAAAAAAAAAAAAAACTCAAGAATTTTGTGAAGAACAGTGATAGAAATACTAGCATATATATAGTGTATGCATAAATAAATCAAAGTGGGAAAGAATTAATAAAAGAATGTGCGGTTGGTCATAGGATGGCATCTCCAATGGTGTTTCGTTCACTTTGGTCTGTTGCGCTCATTGCTGTGAATTTTTATTTGAACCTCTTACCTTGTTCATCTCTGAAAACCGCAGTGAACATTTGTTATTGCTTATGTCCACTTTTCTACAATACAGACACTAGGCCTATATAATGTGTTAATAGGCTATATGTTCTACAAACTTAGCTTCATCTAAATAATCAACTTCATCTGCCTTCTGCCATTTTAAAACAAACACATTTTGCTCAGTTGAAGATCTGATAAGATGGGTCCCACTAGATAAGTAGATGGATGGTACTTGTGGCAACTATTGTGATCATTATCATACGGTTGTGGTATTTAGTTGTCGATTGCGTGTTCCTGATTCTTTGTGCGTTTCTAAACGGTAATGCATGCATGTAAATGGCGGTCGAGGTTTACAGTAGAAATCACCGTGATGAAGGAGTGCCAAAAGATCTGTCAGATTACAAACCGCAGTAAGGAAACCGAGCGGGCGGATGTCTATATTCTGTTCCAAACTGAATTCCCAGGACAAGGCATGTGACTGTCTAAGTAAAGCAGCAACAACATATTTATTTGTTTGTTTGTTTGTTTCCGCACATAGAACCGGCCTGACATCGGCAATAAACACATTCCTTTTTCTTATGACAGAGATTCAGTGGGCTTTTGCTGCTGCCAATTCCCCTTAGTATTGTATTATTATTATTTTTATTCTTTTTGTCGTAGCTGTTGCTCCACCTCTTCCTCCTCCTCTCTCCGTTTGATAGGCTGATGGCATTTCCTGTTGCTGTTGTCCCAAACAGGAGTGTTGTTGCGTGGCCTTCGGCGTGAGCAGGGCTGCCCGATGGTCTGCTCTCAGTATCCATTCAGTGTTCACCTGCTGCCTGTTTGTTTTAATATCAGACTTATTTTAATTCACTCTCCGGATCTAGGAAAGTGAAAGCTGTTTGTATTAGGCAGTCAAATGTTGGACCGAGAGCTCTTTCCATTTGGTCAGGTTAATATAGGAAAAATAACAAGTTTCAGTCCATGGGAACTTGATTGTCAGTGTTGATTTCTCCCGAACAAAAGGCTGAAACTCAGGTTGGCCGCGAAGCTTACCTTCCTCCTCTGAGTCAGTTGCAGACAGATGGTCCGCGTGTACGGTTTGGGAGAATGGGTGCCCTTTGAAAGAATAATTATTGTTGCTAAAGATTATTTGTTAATCCTTGACATTTAATTTGGTTAACCAAATGCGATGCCGGCCCTGATTTGCATGTTTGAAACACGTTGGTGGCGTGTTTTGTTCAGCTTCGGCGTCTAGTTGAGCGTGTTCTCTCAGAGAATAAAGCCATCAAACAGGGACAGTGAGTCAGAAGCATTTCAGCAAATTCTGATTGTTATGATCTTGTGAAACGCAAACTGCACACAAACACACGCACACACAAATAAACCTTTTGTCTGAAAAAGAAATGGAATATGCTCTTCAACCTCATGATTAGATGCAATCAAGCTCAGAAAATAATTACATTAAATGGCAAAAAGAGAGAAACCTCAGATGGAAGATTGTGGAGTAAAAATAAAAGAGTTAGAGGAAAAGCAGCTATGAATGTCTACTGTACTGGGAATAAAGTAAAGCTACTTCCAAAAAAGTCCTTTATTTCCCTCCCCGTAGGGGATCCTGTGACCACAGGCCCTTCTCCAGGGCCCTTCTGTGTGAACCCTGGCCAGAGTTGGACTCCACCCAGGTCCCCGATCATGGAATTAGACTTAATTAAAGGCAAACATTTGGCTCACAGAGGTACGCCAAAGGTATGCCAAAGAACACTTCACCTTCTCTTGAGTACAGGATATGAACTCTAGTCCTCTACCCCCCAAGTATTAACATCCCTCACCGAGTATTTTTATATTTTTATTCCAGGAAATACATGACTTTTGCATTCATTTTGAACCTGCGTAGGAAGGTTAATGTGATGTAGTTTATTAGTGTTGATATTTTCCAATTAGAAAACCGGCCTTGTTTACCACCACGTTCTGCATAAATTTGATGTTAAGTGGAAGGGACTTCATGCAGAAAAACATTTTAAAAAATGAAATAAAATAAACAAATTTTTAAGATTTAATTTAAGATCTTCAAGTTGTGTTCACCTTTGTAAGATCTCAATTCTCCCATTTGAAAGCACAAGGCTATGTAAAGCAAGCTGGCGTTTTTTACGAAATAATTTTAAAAAGGGAAAAATTCCTCGAAAGCCACGGTTCACCTCAAATTAAAACCTTGACCCTTGACCGCGGTCACAAATCCAGAGTCAGCCTTGTATTGGCGGAACCCTCAATTTTTGGAGAAAGTGTTTTGAAGGGCTAAAATCTACCTTATCTAGTTCAGGACTACCGGTGGTTTTACTTGAAATAGAGACATTTAAAAGAGGCCAAAAGCCACAGATAATTTCTCTAGAGATCCTTGCCAGCAGTGATGAGCCGAAGGGCTCTCCTCTGCGTGTTTGTGCTTGCCGCTGTGGTTTGCGGCCACTGTTTTCCGCGTTTCCATTACATCCATTCTCATCGCGGTTTCCTCTCTTCAGGGCCTTCTTCAGAAATATGTGGGAGGGCACAGGTAGGTCATGAACAATTCAACAAAATGGCGCAGACGCATGACTTGCGGAAAATGGGCTAATGAAAAAGTCGTCAACGGATGAAGCTGCAGCCAATTCTGACATTAGGAGCGCGCCGACTTGTGCGCTTTTTTCTTACGGGAAGTTTGGCACAAGTTCCCGAGCGAGCAGAGTAGTTTGTGGGTTTTTATATAGCGGTGTAAGGATAGATTCTCCCTTTCTTCTCTCCGCTAAGCTGGATATTTATGGCCTGCCTTTGCATCTATTAAAACCGGGCTCCGGGAAGAGTTTGGGCCCCCTGGGAGTGATTTAAGCTCATTTATTTGAGAGATGCAGGTTACCAGCAAAGCCCTACCAGGAGTGTTCTCCTGCTGCTCCTGGGCCTCTGTACGGCTGTGTGAAACGGAGCAAGGTGAGGGTGCATTCTGGGAGATTTTAAGAAGGAACGTCAGAACATTTTTATGCCCGCCGGTTTTTCCTCTTCCTGTTTCCTGTGTGAGTTGAACTTGCTTGACGACTGAAGATGGCTCGCACAGAGAGTTTGGCCTCACCTGGATATGTACCACCACGCTCTCTGAACATTATTGTTTCTTATTTGTTGTTTCCGTTTTTAAAAGCATTGTCCATTAGGAGTCCTGTGGTCCATCCTCATTGTCCTAGTCCATGGGTTTTGAACAGGGGGCCTTTGTACCCCTGAGGGTCCTTGAAGATAGTATACGTGGGCCCTTGCCATGCTTGGTATGCAATGATTATACATAGGTTTGGGAAAATATTCCAAAATATATTTAAAATTGGCGGCACGGATGGCGCAGTGGGTAGCACTGCCGCCTCACAGCAAGGAGGTCCTGGGTTCGAATCCCCGTCGGCTGGGGCCTCTCTGTGCGGAGTTTGCATGTTCTCCCCGTGTCTGCGTGGGTTTCCTCCGGGTACTCCGGTTTCCTCCCACAGTCCAAAGACATGCAGGTTAGGCTGATTGGAGAGTCTAAATTGCCCGTAGGTATGAGTGTGTGAGTGAATGGTGTGTGTGCCCTGCGATGGACTGGCGACCTGTCCAGGGTGTGTTCCTGCCTTTCGCCCAATGTATGCTGGGATGGGCTCCAGCCCCCCTGCGGCCCTGTTCAGGATAAGCGGGTTCAGATAATGGATGGATGGATGGATATTTAAAATTTCTAACCTTTTCTATTAAGTGTTAAGATTGGGATAGGACTGGATAAGCTTTGCTTCTTCCTATTCCATTTCGGACTTATTATCATTGTTATTTTGTTCTTTATTTTCTGTTTTGTTTTTTATGTTAATTGTACGAAATAAAGTTTATAAAAAAAATAACTGATGATGGGGGCCCCTGGATGCCTTTGTGCTTGGATGGGGGTTCCTGGTTCAGAAAAAGGGAAATCCCTTTGACATGGTGGATGCCTGATCTCCTCTGATCTGCGTGATGTGTCTACTTCATGCTGATCACCGATGTCCTGGTTCAATCCTCTGTCAACCGTGGTCCATTCCCTGGATCTCTTTCAGCTGCGGTCTCTGACCTGGTTGTCTATCGTTCATGGTTTGAGGGTTCTTCTCCCCACTGGGGAGGTTTTTTTCACATGCTTGGTGTCTGGTGGTTCAGGCCTAGTCTTTGCCCCTTTTTTCGTTTTTGCCTTTCTATTCCTCTGTCTTTGTGATGGTCTTCTGTAAAAAAATGGCATACAAATAAAATTGAACTGTCCATTCCCTGATTGTCTGTCAGTCACAAGCTAAGAGCTGAGGTTTGCATGAAACCCTCGCCCTCATCGACAGTGTGACATAATTTCTTATGCGTCAGAGCTGTGGCAGGATGACACACGTACTCCAGCCGTAAAACTGCCCCGCCGTTCGTCATGGGGCTGAGACTGAGGGTGGGGTGGGGGAGAAGAGGCTGCGTTTTACTCATGTTTACTGAGATCCGCAGGGGTGGTGGGCTCCACCCCACCCCACCCACTCGCCTCCTCAGTGTTTTACTGCCGATGCTGACAGAAGTAGGTTGTGCAGCTTTCTGGTTCTGAACTCCCCCCCAATTTAGTCATGTGACAGCCTCCCGCTGCATGTTTTGACTGTGGCGATGTGTTTCTTTCCCCCTGTCTGGGATGGGGGGGGGGGGGGAGCTGCATTTCCGCATTTCCTTCCTTCCTCCCTTTCTCCTCCTCTTTTGTCTGGTCTTCTCTTCTCTTCCCTTCTGCCCTCTCCTCTCCCTTCCTTGCGGCTCCTTGTCGTTTTTTTTCGAGTGCTGAGTTGGCGTGTTGGCCCACTGCCGCTAACCCGCCCCACCCCCCTACCAAGGGCTAGAGAGAAGGGTACCCTGCTGAAGAACCATGGAACGACCCACGTCAAAGAAAGTCTGTTTACTGCAAATATATATAGTATAACAAAACACGTTAATCTTAACAAGATATTAGCCTTATATTCACACATCAAATCTTCTACTTGTCTTTTGCTAGTTGTATTCCCTTCAAGGTTTTCCCAATGGGGTTAGGCAATTTCACTTGTCAAGCATAAACTTAAAACAATTCAATATTTTATACTCCAGAGAACAAAAAAACTTTATTCCCATTTCAAGACTAAGATGCTTATGACTGCCATTTTTGCAGTGTTAGAATACATACTGCCTTCCTCTTATATGTCCACTATCCTATTTTTAAAAAACGAGGAGAGAAGAAATTGGCAGTTAACACAAAATTTACCTGAGGGTCTTCGGGCGACGAAGAGGAGGGTGTGAGTGAGAAAGGGTACGAACTGAAAGGTCTCTGTTGAGCGGCCTCATATCGCAGTAAAACCTGAACACACACTGATGGAGCTAAATAAGACGGGTCATTTTTAAACACTGCTTTACCTGTTAGATAAGTCCGCTCCACCTGTTCGGAGGCCAGGTGACCTGTTTTGCCCGCTTGACTGGCTACAGACAGATCCCCCTCTGTGTTTCACCTGGGACATTCCTCTCTTCTGGAGGAGAGCTTGTGAACTTTTCACGTCTTTGCAGCTGAAAGCATCTGCTCTGTCCTCAAGTTAGTTAGTTAGTCCCCTTCATCCCTGCTGGGACACACTTAGTTCAGTCCTGAAAGAGTGAGTATTGTTGAGCTGCATGTGTCCGAGGGCTGCTATCAGACTCTCCAATCTGAACTCATTCAGTGTTACACTGGAAAAAAGCATACCGTATGTCTGTGGTTTAGTCTTGTATTCAGTCTTAAGAACTTTTGTCATAAGTATAAAATATTAGCTTGTTTTGAGTTACTGTTTGCTTGACAAGTGAAATGTTCTTACCTCACTGGCAAATTGTGAAATAAGTCAAACTGTCTCAGCTCATTGGCAGTATTTCTGTTTTATTTAGCAAAAAACAAAATAAAACTTTAAGTCTAAATGTAAGACTAGAATAATTGTTGATAACCAAAATAAGGTTGAGATTAATCTTAGTCTTTTTATATTTTTGCATACACAGGCACGTACAGTTTGGCTAGTCAGTTTTGGTAATGCTGAACTTTCGCTCACTCTCAGTCCTGAAGATGAAAAAATAAAGCTTGCATTTAATCAAGAAGTTAGGAATATAAATTGGTTGAATCCAGTCCTTTGTGTCCAGTGGGTGTGTTGAAGGACATGCACACCTGGTCATTCATTTCTTTGATGTGTGTATTCGCTGGGCAACAGGGTATGAAGCACTACTTGGTTATGTGCACCTTTTCCCCAAATCTTAGTCCAGTGGTTCCCAACCCAGTCCCTGGGGATCTACCATCCTGTAGGTTTTCACTCCAACCCAACAAGGCACACCTCATTCAACAGCTAGAGCAGGGCTGCCCAACCCTGTTCCTGGAAATCTACCGTCCTGTAGGTTTTCACTCCAATTTAACAAAGCACACCTCATTCTACAGCTAGAGATCTTGCTCAACTGTTACATAGTAGAATCAGGTGTTCCCAATTGAAGTTGGGAACCATTGTCCTAGTCATCAAAGGTCTTGCTACACCTGGCATCGGAGCAGAAATAGGGTTTGGAGAGTTCCTCAAAGAGGCTGGTCTACCCACCAGCTACCTAACAATTCCTTTTATCCCCGTCCTAATCTTATACTTCTGGATTGTCTGCACCTTCTTTTATCAATCATTTGTATTCCCTCCTCTCTCTCTCATCCTTCTCCCCCTACGCATTCTCTCTCTCTCTCTCTCTCTCTCTCTCTCTCTCTCTCTCTCTCTCTCTCTCTCTCTCTGTGTCTCAGAGTTGTTTTATATCAGGTCTGTGAGATAACAAGCGTGGTCTGCATTAGGAGCTTCACAAATCAGGTTGAAGTGATGAGGTAGCATTCGCTAAATAATCCCTGCTCAGCACGTGGCTAATGAAGCATTCAGTGTGTTTGTTTTCATTTTTTCTGTCTGATCGCATTGTACAAATTCAGCACATTATCTCAGGCTCCCTTTGCTAACATATTTATATTGCCAGAACAAATGTGAAAAAGATATGACGTTTGATCTTATATTGCACAGTGGTTTACATGTATTGCTGAACGATTTTTTCAGCGTCACACAGTTCCAGGTTTGTTTTTCTTCGTGTTTGAGTGCCCTTTTATTACCAGCCTGCTAAGAATTAAAATGTGTTTTGGTAAGTCTTTCGATGATGGGGATTGCTGATTTTCAGGTCAACAAGCACTTTTACATGTATTTGAATGTGAGTAGCAGAGTAAATCTCCACTCATTCACGCATTGACACCCTGCGTCACAGATCTGGTTTAGTCACTGTGGAATAGAACCCATCCTTATGGGCTCTAAATACCAGGAGCCAGCCTTTGCCTAATAATCCATGACGTTTGAGGCGCAATATCACATAGTCCCTTAATCAAACTGTAAATTATATATACTGTGTGCTGACTGATGGATTGGTGGCCTGTCCAGGGTGTATTTCTGCCTCTCGCCCACTGCATGCTGGGATAGGCTCGAGCACCTCCCGTGACCCTGACCAGAAATAAGCGGGTTCAGTAATGGACAGATAGATGTATGTCTGTACAATAATATACTCATATTTATTTCTTTATGGGATTGCTGATTAAACTGTGACCTGTTGTTACGGGTGTGCAGCCAGCGGGCAGTGGCAGGGTGCCAGAGCTGGTGTTTGTGCAGCGCGCTGTCTGCCCTTGCGACGGGTTAGCCGTGACCACTGTGCGTCTCAGATGGCTGGAGTGGATGAGAGGGGGACACTGAGGGGAATTGTTTTGCTGACAGCACAGCGACGGGTGATAACAAGCCCCTTTATGCTTGTCACTCGCTTTGGGCCCTGTTATACTCTCTCTCTCTCTCTCTCTCTCACACACACACACACGCACATACATAAACACCCGCTTTTGGCCTGTTACATTCTCTCTCTCTCTCTCACACACACACACACACACACGCACATACACAAACACCCACTTTGGGCCTGTTACACTCTCTCTCTCTCTCTCACACACACACACGCACATACACAAACACCCACTTTGGGCCTGTTACACTCTCTCTCTCTCTCACACACACACACACACACATGCACATACATAAACACCCACTTTGGGCCTGTTACACTCTCTCTCTCTCTCTCTCTCTCTCACACACGCACACACACACACGCACATACATAAACACCCACTTTGGGCCTGTTACACTCTCTCTCTCTCACACACACACACGCACATACAGAAATACCCACTTTGGGCCTGTTATACTCTCTCTCTCTCTCTCTCTCTCTCTCTCTCTCTCTCTCTCTCTCTCACACACACACACACACACACACGCTCATACACCAACAGCCGCTTTGGGCATGTTACAGTAGGAGCTGTTTTTATGAAATGGAGGCACAGTTACAGAATAGCAGTGGAAGCTTCACAGTGATGCTAACTCTGTAGACTCACTCGCAAGCACCCACACACACACACTCGCTTTGGGCTTGTTGCAGTAGGAACTCCATAATTGAGACACAGTTACATTACACTGCAAGAGACACCTCCTGAAATAGGTGGCATAATACTTCCGTATACATAGTGATAGACTGTCTGATGAAAACATATCGTATGTGTCAAAGTGCACCCTTTCATATGAGTTCAATATGAGTTCCATTCCTCAACTGAATGTAAATATTCACACACATGCACACACACACACACACACACACAAGCACACACACCATAACATAACCACAGTCTTGCAACATAACTCGGAGGAACACTGCTACGTATCCCAAGGAATCATCCAGGATACCAGAAAAACCACAGAATATAAATAATACTGTCAAAAAAATGTTTTATGGTGATGATAAGTTTGTTATGAGCAGCATAGTTTTTAGTCATCCAGACAGCCTACAGGGAAAATTGGCATATCATAATTACAGTGTTTAGTCTGCAGTTCTTTGCCAGTGTGTCACTACCTCTGCTACAAACACAATAGCGAGGTTTCAGCAGATGTGTGTGTACTGCGGTAGTACTCACTCTTAATATGTGTAAAAGATTATGACTGTCAACACTGGTAGTAGAGCTTTACACAAATGTCATTCACTTACTCGGTAATAATAATAATAATAATGCTTGTAGCTGAAGGTACACACAAGAGCACTACCATGTGAAAACACACTGTGTTTGTGAGGACCGAAAAACATCTTGACCGTCTTCGATGATGCAATGTGATGTGAGGCCATTTTGTCTTGTCACTTGTCAGAGTATGGGTGGATGGGTACAAAACCATGGATGGGTACAAAACAGCCCTTACAAAGAATTGTTGTTTTTGTTCAAGCATGGAATTAAAATGTTTATGTACTGTAAGAACAACCTCTGTAGATGTAGCGCATGGTGACAAGGCTTTGAGCTTCATTCGGAATTGTGTGATGAGCATGTTGAAGTCTTAAGACGTTTTTCAAGTATTTTGTGTCCCTTCTCGACCGCTGGAAAAAAACTAAGAATATCTCAACAAGTATTTTAGTATTTTATATTTAGACGTGCTGTATATGTCTTCTATTTTAATGCTGTTTCTATTACGTTTTTGCTGAAAAAAGACAAAAATATTGCAAATTACGTGAGACTCATTTAAGGATTTGCCAGTGGGGTAAGAGATTTTCACTTGTCAAGCAGACTGTATACTTAAAACAAGCTAATATTTTCTACTTAATAAGAATTTAGTCTTAAAAGATGGACTTTTTTTTTGCAGTGGACCTCACTTTAAGAACTGCTCTGGAGCTGAAAGGTTGATATGGTCCTGTTATGGTAAAGCAGGGACGTCTAAAGGGTTCATTCATACAGCCTTGGTCTGATGATACTGGACGCTTTGGACGGCTGTTGCAGAGCAAACTGCTTTATAAACTGTGGCCGGTCGCAGCCGGGTGAAAAAGCAGTGAGATATGTTATTCCTGCAGTGCCCACGAGCCCCAGTCCACTGGGAGTATGAGCTGCTGGCAGTGCAGGGGCATGCAAGATGGTTGATTAGATGGGTAAATGCACGGAGAGGGATGAAATGTAGCTACTGTTTGTATATGCACAATATATGCAGTTGCATGTGAGTATGTGTGTCTGTGAGATTGTGTGTGTGACTGACTATATATACATATGTATGCTGCCGTTGTGTTCCCGGAGAATACAAGAGATTAGTGTAATTAATGAATTAGTATTAGTGTAAAAAGTATTATAGTTTCATAAATATGGCATGCCTGTGTTCCCCTGTAGGTGACAGGTCTTACAGTAATATAAACTGGGTGAACACACTGTCAGTTTGCCTTCCTCTTTCCTCCCTGTCTTGCTGAGGTAGGCGGGTGGGGGGGGGGGGGGGTGGGATTATTCCAGAATGAATTTAGAGGTAGCCTACTTTCCCGGCATTGCCAGCCGGGGTTTCGGTGGTGATTGTGGAACGAGGGCACAGCAGGGGGCTATGCCTGTTCTGTGAGATCCCACTCTTGCATTAGAATATGAAAGTTTATCACACCTCTGGAGTATTAATTGTCACCCCCCCAAATCCAACCCCCCCCCCCCCCCCCCACCTTTCGACATTCCGGCTCCCTCCCATCAAACCCTTTCATCTCGAGTGCAATTCCGAACGAGGCCGACTGTCATTATTTTCCACGCTACAGAGTCATTGGATTCAGCCCTTTCATTTCGTATTTTCTATTTTCTGTCTGATTCCTTTTTACTGACTCTCTCTCTTTCTGTTTCTCGCTCTGTGCCTCCGTCTCCCTCTATTTCCACCTCTCCCCATCTTTTACTCTCCTCACTCCCTCGTTCCCTCTCTCATTTACTTTCAGTGTGGGTTTGTGCACATGTGTGCTTGTTTCTGTGCGTGTGTGAGAGAGATGTGTCAGCAGTATGTGTCTGTGTGTGTGTTTGTGTGTGTGTTGGGGGGTGTTTATGGGTGTGTGCGAGTGTGTTTGTGCATGTGTGTGCGTGTGTGAGAGAGAGTGTCAGTATGAGCGAGTGTGTGTGTGTGCATGTGTGAGAGAATGAGTTTCAGTATGTGAGCGAGTGTGTGTGTGTGTGTGTGTGTGTGAGAGAATGAGTTTCAGTATGTGAGCGAGTGTGTGTGTGTGTGTGTGTGTGTGTGTGTGAGAGAATGAGTTTCAGTATGTGAGCGAGTGTGTGTGTGTGTGTGTGTGTGTCTGTGAGAGTGAGTGACAGTATGTGACCGAGTGTGTGTGTGTGAGAGAGAGTGAGTGTCAGTATGTGAGTGATTGTGTGTGTGTGTGTGTGTGTGTGTATGAGTGAATGTCAGTATGTGACCGAGTGTGTGTGTGTGAGAGAGAGTGAGTGTCAGTATGTGAGCGATTGTGTGTGTGTGTGTGTGTGTGTGTGTGTATGAGTGAATGTCAGTATGTGAGCGATTGTGTGTGTGTGTGTGTGTGTGTGTGTATGAGTGAATGTCAGTATGTGAGCGATTGTGTGTGTGTGTGTGTGTGTGTGTATATGAGTGAATGTCAGTATGTGAGCGATTGTGTGTGTGTATGTGTGTGTGTGTATGAGTGAATGTCAGTATGTGAGCGAATGTGTGTGTGTGTGTGTGTGTGTGTGTGTGTATGAGTAAATGTCAGTATGTGAGCGATTGTGTGTGTGTGTGTGTATGAGTGAATGTCAGTATGTGAGCGAGTGTGTGTGTGTGTGTGTGTGTGTGTAAGTGAACTGCACAATACTATCTCTGTAGTATGGTAGGTGAAAAGCCCTTTAGTTTTGGAGGTCTGAATGAACAGGACTATCCGTGTTCCTGGCACACCACTGCAGCACGTAAGCGGTGATAATTATCCCTGGTCCTCTCTGACAGACTGTCCTTGTGCGTGCCTCATCGTACCATGAGGGCTAGGTCAAAGGTCAATGGGCAAAAAGGTAGTCTCTTGCCCTTAAAGCAGGGACAACCTGCCCTTGTTTGTCTTTTCACCTGAATGATCGCTCCTCAGTTTCATTCTTGTATCTAAACGCAAAATGGATAAAGAGGAGGAGAAATGAAAAGCAGGTTTGGAGCACAGCGTCTTAGCCGGCTGCCCGTCTGGATTGATAACAGTGTCTCTGTGCTTCCTGGTCTTATTGTTTTATCTGGTTCACCCCAGGTCAGCACAAACAACACCATTTCTCTCTTCTACCTCAGCACAGAACACAAAGGCAGCCAGCCGCCACCGAAGCCTCCTAAATTCACAAAAGGCTTGTCTGTTCTACCGAAATATCTGCCTGTGTTAGGGGCTAATATCCATAATATGAATGCGAGTAGATCTGACAATGGGGGAATGCATGGTTCAAGGAGTGAGACTTTGATGGACTCACGCACAAACACACGCTCATGTACACACATATACATAGTTTTTTCAGACACCTTTTGTCCGCGAGCACTGAGTTTGATCATTTGAAAGCGGACATTGTTTGGTTCTCAAGGCTATCGCCCATTGGCAAAACAACAAAACTTTTTGAAAGTTTTCAAAAACTTTCATGCTACTTTGGGTTGAAGGACATTTACTTGAAGTGGGCAGTTAGAAGTAGTGTTCGAGTAGTGTGTGATCTCTCAGTTTGGGACTGAGAGTTTGGGATCGGGATTAGCCCTGTTCCCCCTCAGTTCCTGCTAACCTCCCATGCTCTGTGCTTAAATCCGTCTTCCCTCGTCATTCCCGAGACACACGGCGCTCAGACGGGCCGCGTGGCAGTTAAAAATCGATGCCTTTGACACCCGACACTGTCCCGTCCTCAGATACGGGTCCGCCACCCGCAAGAGTAATGGGCCGTGGGCTGCGGATCGCCATGGTGACAGTCGCCCGGGAGTTTAGAAAGGGGCTTGTCCCCAGCAGGCATTCCTTACGTTCCTTCTAGAAAAACCAGGGGACAGAACGCCCATAAACGGATCTGCTGTACTTCCTCACGAACGACCAGAAAGGCCAGCGCTGATCGCACCTCGAACTCTGCAGTTTGGCTGCTTTGGTTTGTGTTGCCGCGGTTTATACCTCGGATGTTGTTTGTAGATTTTGGTGGTGATGTTGCTGTTGTTTTTGGGCGGTAGGGTTCAGAGTCAGATAAACATGGTTTGTGGGGACCGGTTGGTGTTGAGGGTGGGGGTGTGGTGGTTATGACACTGCAGGGCGTGTGTGGTCTCAGTGTGTCACCAGTGGCCAGCAGCTCCACTGGGGGCAGGGGGTGGGCGTTATATGCTCCGTATGGCTGAGCCTGCCCTGTTCTGCCCTGTTTATCCAGAGCTACCGCTACTGGGGCTCTGTGTAAGCACGCTGCAGGGAGGAATGAGCTCTGTCCTCATTGTCACACAGACAGGCACACACACACAAGCATGTACACACACAGTCACATACACACACACACACACACACACACACACACACAGAAACACGAGCACATACACACACACAGTCACATACACAGAAACACACAAACCCTCACATACACCCACAAACACAAACTTGTATACACATATACAGATACAAACACACACACGCGCAGCCACACGTACACAAACAAACACTTACACACATACAACCACACATACATACAAACACACCCATGCATACACACATGTACACACACCCACATCCATGCTCACACACATACACACCCACGCATACACTCATGTACCACACACACACACACGCATACACACACATACATACACCCAGCCACACGTACACACACACAAACAAACAGCGAATGGCTTGGGGAGTGGTGTGCTCTTCCCCTGAGGGTAGCAGTATGTGCAAAACAATTTGAGGAGCACAAACCCTGCAGGTTGCTGGCTCAAAATTGAATGGAGCCACAGCCTTCATGCACTCAAGCAGGGCACTAAACTTAAACTGAGGAGGTATGCATGTGCATTGCTCATTTATGAAAATATTAATGAGTAAGTAAGCTATATAAGTTCCTCTAGACATGGCTGTTCGCAGTGCAAATGAAGAGGAGACCCTCTCTCTGATTTTTATTAAAATATTCTGTTAGTGGGCCGTTACTTTTCTCTCTCTGCGACATGGGACTCCTTTATGCTCCACTTCCATTAATGCCAGGACCGCAGGCGCTAACAAAGCCATGCTATTCTATCTGTTTTCATCTATTCAAATATAGCCTGGTCCGTTTTATTTATTTATTATGTACGTTTCTTTTTTACTATTTTTTTTTGTTAGTCAAAGCAGGGGGGCACATGACGTGAGTCCTAAGTGGACCGAGGCTCCGTGTCGAGACAGAAATCAATCATACTTATTATCTCGACTGCTGAGAGAAGATCTTTGGGGCCTTCAGATTAGTGAGCGCACTCAGCAGGCCAAAGCCCACTCTGCTCGTCTCTGCTGGACTCTTACTGTACTCTCATACAGGGCAATGCTAATGACTGTGTGGGTGCTTCAGTGTTTTTCTATTGCTCCGTGTGTGTGTGTGTGTGTGTGTGTGTATGTGTGTGTGTGTGGGTGATAGTTGTGTTTCTCTGTGTTGATCTAGGATCAGCCTAACACACACTTTGCTCAGACAGGGTGAAGCTGTGTTAATGGGTGAGGCTTGTAACAGGTTGTGGTGCTATGTGTCCAACACACATACACATACATGCTTGCACATACACACACACACACACACACACACCCACGCATACACTCATGCGCACACACACACACACACACGCCATGCTCAAACTCCATCTGCAATTTGTCCTGTCAATCCGTCAGTCTGGTTGACAGCCCTTTTCGTTTTTCATATTTTAATACTTATAAAACAATCACTACTGGTGATTGAAAGCTATGCAGCTCTTGAACACTGACTTGAAAAAAAAGGCCTATTCTTCAAAGGGTTAAATGTGTGGGTGAGGGCTAACCTTACTTTATTACACCATTCACAGACGTGCACATCATAGTGTACACACATTATATTACATTACTTTCCATTCATTTAGCAGACTCTCTCATCCAGAGCGTGGTAGAAAGCGCAGAGAGAATCTACACACCGACTCGCTGCCGCTACACGGAGATTGAAGTGGAGTTCATCGTCTCGCGTTACCCCTGGGCTTCCGCTGTGGAGGCGCTCTGAACGAGCTCTCCTGCATGCACCATTAACCTCTCCGCGCCTCTCCGTGGAGGAGGTTAATGGTGCGCCATCCATTTTGACTGGCAAGCGAACCCCCACCACCTCCACCCCTCTCTGCAGAGGACGCCCTCAAAGGCAGGGAGCAGGAGGGAAGAGCGCGTAACTTTATTCTGAATAAATACAGCTCGAAGAAGCTGTATGACGAAACACACCCTATAGAATTTTTCCTTTTCTTGTTTGGTGTAACATTGCGTATATTATACTGTGGCCAGGTGTTTGCCCAAGCGGTTATCTTGCTCCAGTGCATGGCGGCAGTCTCTTTGCTGGGATTGTAAACCTGCAATCTTGGGCTCACAGGCCTGACTCTGGCCCCTGAGAGACACACCGCGCTGCTGTGGCAGGACTGGGGCTGAGTGTTACTGTGGTAGGAGAAACGGGGCAGGGCTTTGTGCTCAGTGGGAGCTTCCTGTGACAATGCTAGCATCACTGCTGGAGTGTGTGTGTGTGTGTTTGTTTTGTGTGGGTGTGTAAACTCTTATGTGTGTGAGAGAGAGAGAGAATAAGAGTGTGTTTCTTTCTGTGTGCGTGTGTGTGTTTGTGAGTGTGTGTGAGTGTGCATGTCTGTGCGTGTGTTTGCATGTGTGTGTGAGAGAGGATAACTGAGTGTGTGTGTTTTTTCTGTGTGTGTGTGCATGTGTGTGTGTGTGTGCGCATGTGTGTGAGTGCGAGAGAGAATAACTGGGTGTGTTTTTTCTCTGTGGGTGTGTGCGTGTGTGTGTGCATGTGCATGTGTGTGCGTGTGAGAGAGAATAACTGAGTGTGTGTTTTTTCTCTGTGGGTGTGTGCGTGTGTGTGTGCATGTGTGTGAGTGTGAGAGAGAATAACTGAGTGTGTGTTTTTTCTCTGTGGGTGTGTGCGTGTGTGTGTACATAGTCTGATGACAGACTGGGAGCTGAGGGGCAGAGGGAGAGGGTGGCAGTGGTGGGGGGGGGGGTGGAGTGTGTCCTCAATGCTGTTACAGACTGCCCCACTACTCTTGGGAAGAGTGTGGGTGCAAGGGTGGCTTTTGGGGTCACCTGGTTCTGCTCCCCCGATTGTCCTGTCCAACTGGTCACCTGCGTCGGGAGAGCAGGGAGGGGATTCTAGGAGCGGTAGAGGTCAACAACAGAGCCTAGGAAGAAATGCTGTCAGGGGAGGGAAAAAGAGCAGGAGAGCTGAAGGAGGGAGAGGGAGGAAAGTCAGATAGCAATGAAGAGAAGAGAGAAAGAAGACAAGAGAGAAGGAAGATGAGAAAGAAAGAAAGAAAGGAGCAGGGACAGAGATAAAGGGTAAATAGAGAAACAGAGGAAAGGAATATGTAACTGTCTAAGCATGTGCGTATTTTACACTTGAGTAATATTTACTGACTATCTCAAGCATGTCAGTTGACAGGAGGCAGCAGAATGATGAGAGGGGGAGAGAGAGAGAGAGACAGCGAGAAAGAGGGAGGGAGAGAGAGAGACAGAGCAGTGTGATGTGCAGGAGAGCTGATGTATTCCTGTCTCGTCCTGCTGGAGGTGTCAGGAGTTCTGTAGAGACTCCAGCTGTTCCGTTAACCTTGCGGGTGTCGCAGCTTTTGATGGCGCTCTTAACTAAACGGCCATGCCGTGGCGATTTGTCTTCCCCTTCGGGGTGTCATCCTTTCATCTCTGGCTGGGAGCGCTGCCTCGGGAGAGAGAGAGGGCACGAAAGAAAGAGTGAGGGTGGAGAGAGAGAGAGGGCACGAAAGAGAGAGTGAGGGTGGAGAGAGAGAGGGCACGGAAGAGAGAGTGAGGGTGGAGAGAGAGAGGGCACGGAAGAAAGAGTGAGGGTGGAGAGAGAGAGAGGGCACGGAAGAGAGAGAGAGGGTGGAGAGAGAGAGAGAGAGGGCACGGAAGAAAAAAAGAGGGTGGAGAAAGAGAGAGAGAGGGAGGGGTGAGAGAGAGTGTGAGGGGGAGAGAGAAAGAGAGTGAGGAGAGAGAGACAGAGGGAGAGTGAGTGAGAGAGGCAGTGAGAGAGACAGAGGGAGAGTGAGTGAGAGAGGCAGTGAGAGAGACAGAGGAAGAGAGACAGAGCGAGTGAGGAGAGAGAGACAGAGACTGTGAGAGAGTGAGGGGGAGAGAGAGAGAGAGACAGAGGGTGAGAGAGTGTGAGCGAGAGAGGCAGTGAGGGAGAGCAAGAGATTGAGGGGGAGAGAGAGAAAGAGAGAGAGCAGGTAACCTGTGGGGAGAGGTTTTGAGGTAACCACATGGTAACCACACGCTTTGCTTTGCTGCAGTGGGTGACATACATTTGAGCAGCCATATGCAAGTGGCAGATGTTGTATTAAGCTGCTCGCTCTGATCGTCTCTATACCCCCCCCCCCCCCCCTTCACCCCACCCCAACCTCCACAGCAGCCAGGGTCAAGCCCAGAATACACAAAACAATCTGCTGTGTTTTTAAAACTTAACCTCTCAAAAAACACGCACGTACACACGCACGCACACACATACAGGCACAAACACACAGAGGCACACATACACTGCAGGGCTTCATTTGATGCAGTAGAAGTGTTTGCTCCTTTCTTCCATGTAGGCTAAGCAAAAAAAGAGAAATCACAAAATCAGCTGGCGCGGCGACAAAAAAAATGCGTCTGTCATAAAATGTGCGCTGAAGGCGAGCGCTGTTCCCATCTCTCCGGCGCGGCGCTGGAATCTTCTCCGAAGACAGGGAAAAACATCAAAAGAAAGAGTGCAACTTGCACCCCCCCCCTCCTCTTACCCTCCCCTTCCCTCCAGCACAGGGCTAATCCTAATGACTGAAGCCTTATTTGAGAGTTCATTTAAATAAAGAGGTCAGGCCTAGCGTAGCGCGGGGTGTATCGTCTCGCTAGGATATCAGTGTGAAAAGCGCTCCCCGAAACAAACAGAAGGCCTAATGATCCCCACTGTGCCCTCGTCCGGGGCCCTTTGCCGATTTTCGGAGCTCTCAGCTCCTTTTAAAACCCCCCGGAGATGTTTTTCCTGATTAAATTTTCATCGGGACTGTTCTGCCCTGGCTGTCTGCCTGTGTTTCCAAACAGAGAAGAAGAAAATGGTTAACAAACAGAAAAAATAAAATAGAGGGAGTGTGTGTGTGCAGGGGAGAGGGAGGTAGCACGACGAGATTCAGCTGCAGCAATCTTTGGGGCGATGAAAAGGAAGGCAAACAATATTGTGGGGGGGCTGTACTTGCAGATTTTTTTTCCCGGGCCTAGAACATTCTTCCAGTCCAGCAACCTGAGATGAACCCTGCTGTCTTCTTGCCAATTTCATTCCCCACTCACCCTGCTAGAGTCCTCTGTGGAATAAAATAAATAGATAAATAAAAATGGCTGTCGCTTCTTTAAAGGGGCCCACCTGTTCCTGGCCTGCTCTTCTCCATATCCTCCATGACCCCCGTCATCGAGCCTCCTGTCATTATGACCGCCGTGGGTTTGTACATGGAGACATAGAGTGGAGTAGCATGTAGGGTTCAGCTGGAGAGTCACAAACAAACACACGTGTTCATACACGCAGTAACACGCATACACACACGCGACTGCATGTGGACATGCGCACACGTGGATGCTTGTGAATACACATGTGCGCGCCACATACGCGCGCACACACACATACATACACCTTTTTAAAGAGAGAATGAGAGAGAGGAGTGGAGATTTGGTTTGTTTAGCCAACAGTGTAGTAGTTTCCAGCCTGGGTCCTCTATCCTCATTGTGAAAAACAGCTGCGTCTGGGGGTGAGTCCTCCCAGGTTCTTCTTCTTGGCAGTTTGCAGCGCGCAGCCTGCGTCTGGCGCTGGTATGATGGGGAGCCTAGAGCCACAGTGACAGATGGGTTAGATCAACAGCGCTACAATGATCTACAATAATGATCATAATTCATCTGCGAAAAACACAATCCCCAGGTGCTCTTCAGGAGCGCTCACTGCGGCAGTTACTTCAAACAAAACGCAGTCCCCAGAATTACGGCTATCCGGCCTTACAGCGTTTCCCTGAAAGAAGGTAATGTTAAGAGAGAGCTTGTCGAAGAGCGTTGTTGGCTGTAAACCGTCGAGAGATGATGTGTACAGTAGAACACATGAGCTCCTTGTAACAGATGGAAGCGAATGTAGTTTACATTTGGATGTCGTGGTTTACATTTTGGATGTCTAGCTCCGTGTACTGTGTGCTGGGAGACGTTTAAAGAGCTGTCATGCTGAATGCTCATTTGTGTGCCGCTTGACAACAGTTTGTTCTAAAGTCCTACACAGAAACATTAAAGCTAGTGCAATTGTTAGCACTAGTTAAGGCAGATACCATAGTTAGCACTATGTACAATTACCACAGTTAGCCCTATGCAGAAATGCTTAAATACTGCATTGAGCACTACGCACAATTACCGTGTTTAGCGCTATGCAGAAATACCACAGTTAGCACTATGCTTAACTACTGCAGTTAGTGCTATGAATAAACACCAACGGTAGCCCTATGCATAGACTCTACAGCTAGCGCTATATGCAGGATATCACAGGTAGCATTGCGCACATCGTCCAGTGTGTGGTCTGGCTGTCCGTCCTGTCAGACATGCTCCATCCATGTTGCCATCCATGCTCACTATACAGTGGTGTGGATGGCATGCGAACATGGACTCATTCTAGCAGTCCAATGTATCAGACTGCAGTTTGGTGCTGTGGCTATTTGCACAAGAGCTGCTGCGATAGCCTCCAGCTTCTAGCGGCGGAATGAATAATCGAGTATCGATTCCAGCCCGATTCCAGTCTTCTTCTTCTTCTTTTTATTTCCGCGCAGACGGGAGACTCCTTCTCCCACTAATTGGAACTCAGAGGCGAGTACAGGGGAGGGAAGGGGCCATTGATTAATTAATTAAGTCCTTAATTAATTTCTCGGTATAATACGGGTGTGGGTTGTAAAAGAAGCCCCAGGAAGGATTGGGAAACATCTACAGTTCAGTGTGCTATTGCTGTGCAAACTGTTTGTTCATGTAGTCTTTGTGTATATATGGATTTAACATAATTTCATGGGGATAGGGACAGCACACACTCTCCAGAGCCCGTGTTTCCTCTTGCTAATAGTCTAGCGTATGCCGGCTCACTAGACCGTGAGAGACAGTAAATATCCTTGTGATGCAGCCTGTGCAAGCCCGGGACTGAATTAAAGAACAAGCCAGTTTTACATATATGAACCAGCCCTTGCCAAAAGGCAGGCCCGGCATATCTACAAACACAGAATTATTGTAACCTAAATACATGTACCATACATACAGCGTTTTAATCATTGCCGTGGACAATAATTCATATTGTGTAATATGCTTTTTATTTAAGTTAATTGTTTTCTGCATGTGTCTTACAGCCCAGTTCAGGCTCCCTCTTGAGTCCCCATTGGGTTCTGACCCACAGTTTGGAAACTGCAGATGAAGAATATTGTGCTGCTGATGTAGCCTCCCTCTAATTAAGGTGTAGCTGGCTGTCCGGCCATCTTGCGTGATTTATATGTCCTGCACTAACCAGGCACAAGAGGACACAAGTGTTAAACGGAGAGTTGTGGTGCTTATCGGGGGAAAAGGGTTGACCTCTGCTTGCATTAGACGGGGATCCATTCTACCTACATCAGTTCAGTAAATGAATTCATTAAAGATCTGGACTCAGGGTTTTTAATTAAGATGAAGCTGAAGTTTCCATAGATTTCGGGATTCCAAAGATAGTTCCAGTTGATGAGGACAGTGTTTTGAAAGGTTTGAATCTTTAGCCTCATCAGGAATTTAGCGGCCCACACACACCCTCCCTCCCTCTGTCTCCCACTCTCTCTTTCTCTCCTTTCTCTATCACCCTTTTTTGTTCTGTGTTCAGTTCAAATCATCTTTATTGGCATGGCGTATTGCACCCTACTGTACTGCATTGCTAAAGCGCTTAAATGATATCCGCACAATCAGACAGTAATAGTAATCTTAAGGGGGTGGAGGTGGGTGTTAATTAAGATATGATGAATCATAATAACATTGATCATAGCAGTGAGAACAATAACATGAACTGCCCTCTCCTGGGGCTTCAGTAACAGCCTAACGTGAGGTTCTGCTACCCTGCCGTACCCAGTGCAGTCCGTGGTGCTGTTAAACACTGGTTTATCTGTCTTTGGGGGTATTTTTCTCATTAAAAAAAATATATTGATTACTTTTATTTCATTTTGTTATGCTGCTGGCAATGTCAAAGGAATGTGTGTATGTCTCCACCTCACCAGTCTCTCTCTTTCTCTCCCTCCCTCTGTCTATCTCTCCTCCCCCCTCTCTCTCCCTCTCTTTCTCTCCCTCTCTCCTTCTACCTCTCCCTCTCTCTCTCTGCAGGTTAGCGCTCTACGTGTATGAGTACTTGCTGCATGTAGGAGCCCAGAAAACAGCGCAGACCTTCCTGTCAGAGGTAAGCGGGCGGGTTGGTTATTTACAGCCCGGGGCTGGGGCGGTGGGGGCGGGGGGGTTGGCGGGTTTGGCGGACGGGAGGGGGGGGGAGGGCCGCGCCCTCAGCGCTCTCCTCGTGCGGCTCTCTCCAGCTCTCCCGCTAATTGAATTACAGGCAGACGTAATGCTGAGCAGGCTGGACGCACCCTGCTCCCAGCCTCCCTCTAATGGGATTGGATGGAGGTCTGAGCTCATCGCCGCGGCGATGCCGCGCTGTAAAACGGCCAGGACGGAGCGCTTCTTGCCAAGCCCCGTGATCCTTGTTGATTCGCTCGCCAAAATATTTCTCGAACCCCCCCCCCCCACACCACACTATATTCAATCAGTTCCATTTCAACTCCCCCCTTTGCCATCGACTCCCATACACGATCTTACATTTTTATTTGTTTGTGTTGCTGGGAGAATACACAGCCTGTATCACAAAGAAATGTCAAGCTAAATTTCACCTGTTGTTGAATATCAAAACTGTTGGTGGCACATGTTTTTCAGAGGGAAACTTCATTTTTTATCTAAAGGAATAATCCCCCAAAATGTAGGGCTTTCTTCTTTGACCTGCCAATCCTGATTCCCAATCTCCACGGCATACCATGGTAATTATTTGTCTGTGCACCTTGAATTGGGAGAAAGCAGTGATTACACTCTCCTCTCTGAAACTGTTCGTCATTCAGAGGGGAATGGAGAGCCCTCACCGGTGTTTTCCCTTTCAAATCTTGGGCCAGAAGGTCCCCAGTTATTGGGCAGTTGAAAGTACGGCCACCGCACAATGCTGTTACCAGGCAGTGGCAGCGTTCGATCCGAATCGCGCCCGGGCTCATGGAAATGTTTTTCTTTTTGGGAACACGAGGTGAGAATTCACACTTTGCGGATCCCTCCGGAGATTCCAAAGATAGCGACTGGTTTGGTAGCGGAGTGCGCTTCAGTGTACTCGCCGCCCTGTCTTGCTGGTGGGTTTTGAGCGCTGGGCGTGTTCAGGCAGCCTGCGGCCGACGGGCTGTGGGTGAGGCGATAAGTGGGTGTGATGTCAACTCTCGGTGAGTCACATGACTCCCCGCTTGCCCACCCCCCCCTCTTCTCACCGCAAGCACTTCGCTAACCCAAGGTGTCGCGGTGCCTTCTGGGTAATGTAGTTTCTGGTGGGGTGGGGGGAAAACAGCATTGCCTTGAATGTGACCTGTTTAGTCTCAGTTCCCATGACCCCTCAGGGTAGTGCTGAGAGTGTGAAAACAGTTGTCCTGCCTGCCCTTCTGTCATCACTTCTGTTAATGCCAAGCACACTGTGCAGTAAAATTAAATGCAGTTCTGTTGGGCACATCTATAGCATCTATAACAGACTTTATTTCCTTATGGTAATAATTTTTTGAGACTCGAGAAAGCATCCCAAAAAACAGTCTGTTCTCCTTTCCTGATTGATTGACTGATTAACTAAGTGGCTCACTGACTTACCTTCTGACTTACCAACCTTCTGACTGCCCGACTTATCTGACTGACCTAATCATTATCCAACTGACTTACTCTCTGATTGACACTCTCTGCATGAGCTGCTTATTGACTGTCTGACTGATTGACTTACTGACTTATCCTCTAGCTGATCGACTGACTGTTTAACAGGCTTGATGACTGGCTGGCTGAGAGGCTAACCGGCTCCCACAGTCAGTTGGAGACATGGGTAGAGTACCTGCCATCTTTGAGCAGTTGAGCTCAGCCCTGTGTGGCTGGTGCCTTCCTCACCTTCTTATTTTGTGCAGTGTGAGGTAATCTGCACACAGAGCAGAAGAGTTTCCATGGGAGCGCGGGGCATGATTCCACCTGCTGTGATTGGCTGGCTCCATGGGGGCTGTTTAAAGTGAGACATGTTACTCGATACAATGAAATTGCAAAAGAAGAGATTGTTATTTTTTCAGGTGTGCAGGGACTGTTTTGTGTGTGTGTGTGCGTGTGTGTGCGTGTGCATGCATGTTCATGAGTGGGTGTATGTGTGCGCACATGTCTGTGTGTTTGTGCTTGCATGTGTATGTGTGGGCGTGTGAGTGATTGAGAGCTGCAGTTTAAAATATGTGTTACGCAGTTGTGTAATTGTAATTGTGTGTTTTTGGCTTGTTCCAGCAAAGACTTGACGTAGACAACACAAGCAATTAAAGACATGACAGGGCACGAGGAAAAAAAACCTGGCAAACGCACAGACACATTGTCTTGCCCTGATTTAGATGTGTATTGTCCTGTTCTCGTGTTGAGAGACAGAAGAGCAGCAGAAGTCCGGAGGCACATTTCTCCAGCGTACGCTGAAATGAGGCGAGAAGCAGCGAGTTTGCAGCATAGGGTTCCACAAATCACCCTCCTCCACTCAAGCTGGTCACATGACCTAAAATGCGACAATCGAAAATACCTCAAAATATGCTTTAAGCCCAGTGAAAAGGCCTGCGAGTGTCTACAATGTGTGTGTGTGTGTGTGTGTGTGCGTGCGTGCATATGTTCATGTATGTGTCTGCGCATGTGTGCATGCATGTGTGTGTGTGTGTGTGTGTGTGTGTGCATATGCGCGTGTGTGTGTGTGTGTGTGTGTGTGTGTGTGTGTGTGTGTGTGTGTGTGTGTATATGCGCGCGTGTGTGTGTGTGTGTGTGTTTGTTTTACATTTTTGTTTAACCAGGATAAAGGTTGACACGCCCTTGCTATTTGCGTAGTGGTGCTGGCTTTGTGGAGGAGTTTTGTAAATCAGGTTTACACAGTGAACAATGCGCCATGATCTCACAGTATTTGCTCCTGAGTCACCACGCTTGCACAGTTGAAAAACAGAGAGTAGTGTTACACGGTGAAGGAGAGGGAAAGGGCCGGGGTTACAGTCAGTTCAGCACAGATAATCAGAAGGTCCAAAGGTTTACAAGGAAGTACTCACAAGCCAGGTCACATTACAGAAAAATGTGTCATGGACTAAAAATATCTGAAAAACGTCTCACGGAGTCTGGGATAAGCCGCCACACTTTGTGTTGACATCACACGAGGTATCAAGTGCCATTAAAGGCGAGTCATAATTCATCAGCTCTTCTGTTCTGGCTACCGGCAGTTTTGTCAATACTTTTGAATGAGGCAGTGATTTGAATAATGGAAATTCGGCTCCCTAATTCAGCTGAGCATAATATATGTATGCTCTGAAGGCACTGAATTGTAATTGCGGTAAGAAAAAAAAAAAGTGTTATGCGCATTTGATTACATTTCAATATGTAAACTTCATAACGCAAGTTTACAGAATGAGAGACGGTTAGCGTTTGGCACTCGAGCTGTTGATGTAAGCGGTGCTCTTTAATTGAGATGCATCGCGTTCGCTCGTGCCCATTCGTGTCAAGGAGAACAGGTGACTAATTCAGTGTTAATGTTACATTATATACACACGGGGCGCGAGGCAGGTCAGCCCAAATAAATCAATGCGGTGAAAAGAACAAATGTATTTTAATGGGCGCCTGGACGAGCTCCAATATCCTAACTGTAAGGTTTTGTCCGGCCTCGTTTATAATTGCTTTTCTAATTACACCTCATTAAAGTGAATTGATCTCCCTGAATTTGCTCTCTTACCTGTGAGTGAACTCAAACTGCTCGCAAGCGATGACCGGCTTTTTTGAACGTAATGGGGCTTCTCCCACAAATCTGTGTTTAGTGCTTTAAGGTGGGGCTGGATTTACCCGTTCCTCAGCGCCGCCAGAGAATAGAGGCAGAACAGGGCTCGCGGGTGAGGGTCTGAATCCGGAAGGTTTTAGGGTCGAATCCCATCTTTGATCTTGTTTCTGAAGCCTCGGTAGAGACATTTACCCTGAACCCCTTCTTTAGATGTTCTTTGGCCTGTCTCCATAGAGGAACCCTTTTTAGTTGCTATGGAACCCTCTATCATAGTGAAGTGTGGAAGCTCCCAGATAAAAAAACATTTTGCCTGACAAAGAACTAGATATGATACCTCTACAGAATCATAGGGTTCCTTTCGGTGGGCCATTTCTATGATGGAAAGCATGCGAAATGATCCCCCCCCTCCCCTCCCCTGAGTCAAACAAATAATGTAGCACCTTTGTGTTTACCGCCCCTTCAGATAATGCCTGTCATCCAGGTACTCAGACCTTTAACCTTCTGGTGACAGCGCTGTCACCTCACCACAATGGTGGTGGAGTGTCAGTCATAGGGGTGGAACCACCAGACTTCATTTCCCATGTCATCCTCTGTTTCCTCTCATTTAAGAGCCTAAGAAGAGAAATTGACATGTTGACGGACAGGCCATTCAGCCTGTGTCAGACCACAAGGGACTCTTCCCTCTACTTCATCACCTAGCATGCTGTTCCTCACATTGCCAACTCTCTGTAAAAAAATACTCCATTATGTTCCTTCCTATGGAATATACAGTATGTGTAGCTAATTCCACCTCTTCCAACTATTGTTCTTCTACTGACAGAACTCAACCTCAATCACACTGCAAAAAAAATCTGCCTTAACAACTGTCTTAGTCTTGTAATGAGAGTTGTATTTTCTCTCAAGTAGAAAATATTAGCTTGTTTTAAGTTGCTTTTTGCTTGAAAAGTGAAATTCGTGAGACTTGTTCAGTCTAACAATAAAAAGTAATAGGAATAAGGTTTTAAGTTTTTTATTTTCTTATTTGACCCCTCCCTGAAGATGTGGAGGCAGTGTGGTTGTAATGTATTGTCTTGTCCATTCGCCTGCCCTGCCTCCATTGCTGTAACATCACAGTGAAGGTCAGGTCCATTCGCCTGCCCTGCCCCCATTGCTGTGACATCATAGTGAAGGTCAGGTCTCCATTTTGTGCCTCGGCCTTACGTTCCGTTCTCCTTTTCCAAGATCCGATGGGAGAAGAACATCACGTTAGGAGAGCCTCCGGGGTTCCTGCACTCCTGGTGGTGGTGAGTACCACACTGCAACTAAATCACTCAACAAGTGTTTTAGCCTTCTAATGAGACTTAAAATCGTATTTATTTCTCTCAAGATTTGCTTGTTTAAAGTTACTGTTCGCTTGACAAATTTACTCAGCTAATTTGTATAACTGCCTCAGCTCAGTTGCAATATTTCATTCTTTTTTTTTTGCAAAAAAGTAATAGAAATAAGATTTTAAGAAAATATAAGACTAAAGCACTTGTTGAGAGTTGATTTTTTTTTTCAGTTTGCAGTGCACTGTATGCATCTTCACTGTATCACACACACACACATATCTGTTTGTATACTTTAACGAAGCTTGATCTGCTTTAAACAAAGGCAGAATGCTTCTAAACAGGCGGGATTATGGGATTGTAATTAAGTCCCTTGTCTGCAGCCTCAGATGTTGCCGTGTGTTTCACAGTACTGAGAGGAGCGCGATGCAGCAGTCATGTGAGACTGTGTGTGTGTTACATACACAGGTGAAATGACACGTATGTCCACATGTGAAATGATAATTACTACACAGGTGATATGATACAGTAAGTCCATCGGCGAAAGTCCTCTTAAGCTCGTAAATGTGCATTCTCTGGAAACGCAAACGCCTGGATCATATAGGCGAGCACAGGTTAAGTTTATCTAAAAAAAAAATAACGGAAACAAAATGGCGTGTGTGCACATGCACATGTGTGTGTGTGCATGTTTGTGTGCATCTGTGTGTGTGCCTGTTTCTTCATGTGTGTGCAATGCATGCTTAGGTGTGTCTGTGTGTGTGTCTGTGTGTTTCTGGGCATGTGCGTGCATGAGTCCTTGTGCTCTCCTGGCTGTGCTCATCCTGTGGCGTGTTGTTGCAGTGTATTCTGGGACCTGTACTGCGCAGCCCCTGAGAGGAGAGAGACATGTGAGCACTCCAGCGAGGCCAAGGCCTTCCACGACTACGTGAGTGTGCGGGGGGGCCGGGGGGGGTCCAGGGGGACGAGGGGGGGCAGGGGCGCGGGCACCGGCCAGAAAGTCACTTCCTCTTCTCATTCAGAGGGCTCGCAGACAGAGCGGGGCCTGATTCTGTAATAGAGGAAACGTGTCGTCTGCATACGCAAGTTTCTTTGACAGTCCTGAAAAACGGGATTTTTCAAAACCAGAGAGAGGTCCCTTGTGAAATACTTGTTTGCGTGTCGTGGCAGTTATTTGAATGGAGGATGAAGTGCCCATAGTATCAAGATGTAACGCTGGAGAGCTGTGAATGATGTGTGCATGATATGCGTTGGTGCTAGACTGAAGTTGTGAATGTGTCAATGGTAAGGGTTTTGGAATGGACACGGCTGTGAACGTGTGAATGGTGTCAGTTGGGACACATCACACCTCCGTTGTCCATCTATCTGTTTCGTTTGAGAGTCCAGCCTTCCACAGCTCCTGCTCCCCAGCTAACACAAAACGTTCTCACAATGTTACTGCCATGTCGCGGCAGAGTTATAACATCGACAAAACACTCCAGTAGCATTGTGAGAACGTCAATATAGATCCAGGGTCCGTGAGGCCTACCATGACCTCAGCCTGTGTGCAGATTAAACTATTGACGCCTTTGGTGGTGAATTTACAGGTTGTGGCCTTGTTGTTATTGATTTCCAGTTGTGTGCAGCCTGATAAAAGTGCACCTGGAGAACATATGAAAAGTACTCTAGCTCAGCCAAGTGGAGATAGCTAGAACCTCCTATGAATGCTAATGAGAGAGCTCAAGTCAGGAGACTGTTCCCACTACAACCAGGATCTTCTGTAAATCATTTGATATATCATCCTCTTCTTGTTGAATGACAGGCTTGAATTTGTCCTAAACTTTTTCCCAGAGCAATCTCTGTATTTATGCCTCATCCCGGAAATCCTCAGCCAAGATCGTGCAAATTAATCTGGGAAAGGTCCGAGGTCGGGAGAGGTCGGGACTGAAGACCACGAGTTCCAGGACCACACTTGCGGTGTACATTTCAGCAGACACGTTCTCAGTAGCTATGCTTGATAGAAATTGGAGCTGAAAATTTTATTTTTGGGAAGTTTGTGTACACTGAACGGCAGTCTCCCAAAGTATTGGGCATGTTTGTTTGTTTGTCTGTTTGTTTGTTTATGCTAATGGTGCAGTTAGTGTGGAAATTCCAAAATAAACAGTGTTATTTCCTGGCCAGTGTGTCTATCTGACCATTTTTAATGACGATGATGAAAGCTTTGGTAATAGGAGAAGCTTCTCAGAGAAGGTTTGCTTTTATTGCGTTTGTGACACGATTTGGGTTACTGTGAAATCATTTTCATGTTTTGCAATACAAACAGCCATGAAGGTAAAATGTACACATTGTGTGTTGAGTGTTCTGGTGCAAAATGGCTGCAAGAAAAGTGTGAGAGAGAAGCACGATATAAATGGCAGGAATGATATTTATAGTAAATTAATAATTTGGTGTTTGATGCTCAAAACTGGGATCCCAATAGCCTAATACAGTGCACTCCATACTGTTTGGACAGTGATATTGTATAAAAAAGAGGGCTGCAATTCCTACCTAGTTCACATGATATGGATGTAAATACCCACAAATTAAAGCTGACAGTCTCTACTTTAAACTCATATTCATTGTTTTCGAATCTAGTACAGAGCCAACGAGCCAGATTTGTGTCACTGTCCAAATACTTACGGACGGCACTGTACCTGAGCGTGCTCACTGTAACTTGGGAATGGGGGTTGAGGTGCAGTTACTAAAGAACTGTTACTAACGAGGTGGCTTGAAGTTGTCCTACGTGAATTAGCCCCAGCCCTTGTTCAGCAGCGCATAAAGCCATCGGCCAGCACCACTCCATAAATCAGGCTGGAGTCCCTGCTGGAGGGGGGGGGGCGTGATTTAATCCCCCGCAGTCGCCACCTTGAGCCGGGGAGGGCGCGGCGTCCTCTGTGCACCGCCGTTACCGCGCCAACGTGCCGCGGCCCGGGGGAGCGGGGTCTTCCAGGTGGGGCTTATCCTGACCGAGAGAGGGGTAGGGCGCAGCGGGGGGGAGGTTCGGATTAGTGCCCCTTCTGAGTCCCCAAATTTTAATAAACAGTCACACCTCCTGCACTGTTTGGGGGGAAGTGAAAACGCTGCTCATACATCTCCCTGTGCTGCAGCTGTTTTCAGCGTGACGCTGCCCTGCGACGGCCACCACTGCTGCTGCTGTGTTTCACATTTCACCCTTTGAGCAGGGAGCCTTACTGCACGTGTTTACATGTGTACTGCACATGAAAATAACTATGGCGTAATATATCAAATGCCAACATTTATGTTTAATATTGTACATGGCCCCTTATAAATGAAATGAATGTATACAGCTTGGTATTTATGGAATAAATTCAAGTTAAGTACTTTCTTTAGGCTCTAATGGCAGGTTCCCACCTAGAACTCATACAACCACAGTGTTACAAGCCCTCTTCCGTGGCCACTGCGCTATATTCCTCCCTTTGAGTACTACTACTACCACTACTGCTACTGATAATACTATTCCTGTGACTGTTTATAATACTATTTCTGTTACTGTTCCTACTACTGAAACTACTAATTGACAGAAATGCTGATCTTCGTGTTTTGACAAAATTACAATTAAACTCTTACTTCTTAATTCTATTCACTGAGATGTAATCTGCAAGTTCTAATTAGACCTTGGGTCAGTTTGAAAAAAATAGTGAATTTAAAATTATAATTCTGGCAAGGCTTTGTGATTCAATCATAATTCCGCTGATATTTTCTGCTTAATTAAAAGGGATGGGGGAATAATTACAGCTAACTTTTTTTTTTTATAAAGTATGAATTCTTAAACTGGAACATTGATGGTGTCTTTAGTCAAGATTCATGGAAACCACATAACGTTGATGCAGACGTAATTGAGTATTAATTAATTACTCCTTATAATTACTAATCATTAGTAATACTAGTAATTATTAATACCCTCAAAATAACTCACTCGTTATCGTTTCTGCTATCTTTATTTAATCAGCTCGTTGGAAGGACACCGGTAAGATTAAAACATCTTTGCACAATCTTAGACCTTTAGCCTACATTCTGTTTTATTTATATCCAGCTTTTCAATGAAAACTGTCACAAAGACACTTTACAGAGTACCAGAAAGGCAAAAAGAAAAGGGCAAACACCAGGCCTGACCCCAAGGACTCAAGAGCAAGGACTGTGTACTGCACTTGTAACATTGGCAAATGTGATTGGCTTGATGACTGGTTAAGTAACTAATTGATTGGTTGATCAGCTGATGAGACGGCTGGCTCTGAATATTGTACAGGTGTTGTATGCTCTTTTTCCTCTGGAGGTGGTGATTAGTGCTCCTGTTACGGTTATGACTCGTGTTCGGAACATGTGACGGAACTGACAGGAGCCTGAATAGAGACCACACCTGGCTCTATTATATAATGGTTTTGGATTCAAATACTTTTCTACACTTTACTGAGCTTGTCTGATGTATTGTAACCTATGACGTGCTCTCCGAAAGTGTAAACTCCACCTTCTGGTCCACTTGGTTGACTCAATTGCACCAGGCGTTAACTCCACCTTCTGGTCCTCTTGGATGGCTCAATTGCATCAGGCAAGATCAATCGAGCACAGAAAGGTATTCGATTCCAGAACAATGTAGTAATTGACCCGGGTCTGATGGAGACTGCAATGTTACTGTCACTCCTGAAGGCATTCCAGGAACGCCCGCGCGGAAAACCGAGCGGAAAAGCGGCGGAACAACTCGGCGAATGTTCGGTAAAAACTTGTTCAGTATCGATTCCCCCTCGGTCGCGTCTTCAGAGGGTTTTCAGTCGGGGAATATCCTTTAGCGTTCTGTAAGTGCTTTTTAAATGCCTTCTCCGAGCTGCGTAGCCAAATTCCACTTAAGCCGAGACAAGAAGTCATAAACAATAACTATTTTTGTATTCGTCTGTTTGCTACAGCGGCTGAGGATAATGCCCGGTCAGGCAGTCTCGGGGAGAGGATATTGCTTTGCTGTCTTTGCTGCCTGGTCTCAAAGTGAATGAATCGGACAGAATGGAAGTTTAATCTGGAGAACTTCTTTATTTTATTCGCTGGTACAGTTTTGATGTCAGTCTTATACTGTAGGTAGTTTTTTGGATGGGAGGGGGGCGGGAGAATATAGGGCGCTTGGTGCTCGTAGCCAGCAAGAGGGGCATGGGGACCTTATAGCAGACACCCAAACACGTCAATGTTGAAGTAAGTTTAATGAACATGAACAACAGATATTGCAAATGACCACAGCCAGAGAGAGAGAGGTAGAGAAAGATGGAGAGGGGAGAGAGATATAGTGAGAGGGCAAGAGAGAGAAAAGAAAGAGAGGGATGAGAGAGAGAGAGAGTGAGATAAATTGCGATGTCGGTGGAGGCCGGAGATGGGCTCCACACTCAGGGGCCATGTGGTTTGGCCCTGAGCTGCTCTTTTTCTGATGCCAATTAGCTGCATTTCCTCAGAGAGCGGGAGAGTGGAGCAGAATGGGCCTAATTATAGACTAAAGGCACAAATTAGACATTTTCAGTCCCAGAGATTCTCCTTAATGCACCGTTCTCACTTGTTCTGCTTTCAGTGGAAAAGTGCTATGGATGAATAATGCCACAACACTGGCGGTGATTTCAGGGAACATATAGGAGAGACTTGTTAAGGACTTCATGTGTTGCCATTGTGATCACAGTGTGTCTGCCTCAGGTCTTTCCAGTTTTCTGACAGCAGGTTACATACCTTAGTATGTAGTGTAATCCAACTGATACAATTAAAAGCTCATATAAGTACATTTTGTGTTTCTCCTAAATAATACAATTTGACATGTCTTGACAGGTTGGGGTCTTGGCTAGTACTGTGTACGAGACTGGTCCAAACACCTCTGACACTGGCACACACACACCTACAGATATACTTACACATGCATACACACACACACACACACACACACTTACACATGCATACACACATACCTACAGACACACACATGCACACTCACACACCCACCTACAGACACACACATACACACACCTACAGACACACACGCTCACACACACACACACACACACCTACAGACACACGCATACACACACACACACCTACAGACACACACACACATACACACACACACACACCTACAGACACACGCATATACACACCTACAGACACACATACACACTCATACACACACACACACACCTACAGACAGACACACACACACACACACACCCACCTTCCTACCCTCGGCAGAGTGATGTGAGTACGCTGCAGCTCTGCAGTAATCAACGCCACGGTTTTCCCACTGCTCCGACACCTGGAGCGGGAATCTGGCTGGAAGCTACCGCCATTCCCGGCTTGTCCTGGGCAGCAGCGGCAGCGAGCTGAAGGGAAGGGCTGTTATGGGGTTAAACCCCAGAGCCCGGGGACCGAGACGTCTGCTTTCGGTTAATGACTGAGCTTCAGACTCAGCAGGGGTTGTCTTGTTCCCGCCAAAGACCAATGCCCAGAATCCTTTGCGACACGATGATGTGGTTTTCATTACCCAGGTGAAGGGCTTTTCTTCTGGCTTTGTAAAAAGGAATGTTGGGTCTCAGTTTTCTTTTTCAAGTTTATTGGAATATTTTACTTCTTTTGTGTTTGCCATTCTGCAAGGATTTTGCATTGTGAATTATTGCTTAAAATGGCTGCCATCAAAATAAGGGTGGAAATATTGCTATTGGCACTGAATATTTTGGCCTGGATTCAATCAACGTTCGCCATTAAGTTTGACCTTAATCCTATTGTGCTAATGCTAGTAACTGTGCGTCAAAGTGTTGCAGTAATGTTGATTAAATCCTGATCATTACCACTGTGCCATGGCACATTTGCTCTGTCCAAACTATTAAAAGCAGTTTATTCAAATTAATGGGCTATCTCGGCGCTGATTAAAACATTATCTGCGCCGTCCGCTTCTCTTCCTCGTTTAAGCACCTTTGTGAGCAGCATTGTGTCTTCTGTCGCTAAATGTCCTCTCTCGTGACTTACGCCCACGTTAACAACAGAGTGCGTGAAAGTAAAATGAGCGTGGTCAGGGGAGGTTACTCACACTGGAGCGGCGCTCACTAATATACGGTGTGGCTGTTTACACAAGTATGCCGCGCAGACCGATAGCGTGTGATGACCACTCCTGAAAGCGCTTCCTCCAAAGCTCTCTCCTTCGCTGGTTCAGTTCGGGAAGATAAGCCAGGTCGGGCGAGGAGGGTTGACAAACTCTGTTTTGGTTGGTTAGCAGCGGTTAAAAATGGTTTGTTAAAGGAGCATGCGAGGGTCAGGGGTCAGGTGTCAGGAGTTAAAGTCACAGGCAGCGAATCCCACTCTTGAGCGCAAGGACCGATGTTTTCCCCTGATGTTCCTCCACCTTCCCAGGATTCATTGTACTGGGTCGCTATGGAAACGACATTGTTATATACCAGTGAGGTTTGAATAGTACCAAAGGTCAAGTGTGTGTGTGTGTGTGTGTGTGTGTGCATTCATATAGAAATGCATGTGTGTATTGCTTGTGCAATCTGATCATAAAATGTTTTATCGTATACATTTGAGAGCATGTTTTGTACTTCTTTGACGACAGGTTTATGCGTTTGGCATCTTTGTTCCAGTCCCCTTAAAAATACTAAACTGTTTTGAGATCCAGGAGAACTCCACCTTTGATAATGAAATTCATGGACCTGATTGGGGATTCTTATAGAAAAATATTTCAGTATGATCATCCCGGATGCTTCTAATCAGTTTAGCATTTGGCATTTAGCCTATGTTCCTCTCCCTTTGAAAACAAAGCTTATTAGAAATATCCAAGATGATCACATTGAAATATTTGTCTAAGAATTCCCAGTCCGGACCATTAATTACATTATTGGAAGGGAGTTCTCTTGGATCTTAACCCAGACATTTAGAGTTTGGTCATCAGACCGTACAGTTTTAAACTCCTTAAATTCCTTTTCTCGTAATCCTTCACAAAACATGTTTTCATAGCTCGTGGCCGATTGGAGACCACTTCTTCACCTTCAGTTCCCTGTCTAAGCCCTCAGGGTGAAATGTGGCCCTTTCCTGAGTTTAACAGCAGTTACATCCCCCTAAATTTCATTTTCCCCACATGGAATTTGATTACTTTTCCTGGAATGACCTTACCATTAGAAAAAGAGTCAAACACTGCTCCTTTCTTATATTTTTATAAAAGCGGTGCCCCATCATTCTGATTCATTTATGAAATGAGAATCATAATGAAAGTTAAGTGCCACACATCGATTACAGCAAAAAAACTATTATGATGTGTGTTTTGTTGTAAAAATGAACAGTGTAGAAGAAATACAGTCTCTCTGGACTGTGATGTAGGAAAACAGTAACACACCGATTTACTGATGAGTGACAGATTGTTTCTACGTGAAAAAAATATTGGTTTAAATAAGGGTTTAAAATTAATTGAAAAGGCTTTTATCACAAGGGGTCAGGCAAGGGACAAGGGTGGGCCATTTTTGACCATGTGGATACCGGGTGCCTACATAATGAAGCAGGGTGGCCTGTAGCCTCGAGTGGCAAAGGTGCTTCACTGGGACACGGAATGTTGGTGGTTCAATTCCTGGTGGAGCCACAGCTGCTGGGCCCTTGGGCAAGGCCCTTAACCCTGCATTTATCCAGCGGGGATTGTCCCCTGCTTTTTCTTTTTATTATTATTTTTTTTTAAACCTTTATTTGACTAGGAAGTCACATTGAGATTGAAACCTCTTTTACAAATGAGACCTAGCCAAGACAGGGTCAAATAGCAGCATAACAAAATCACAATCATGAGACCATTACAATACAGTACTATCCATAAGTATGTTGGAATATACAATTCCAAGTGCAATACAAAAACACAAAGTATGACAGAACATAACACATGGTGGTGAAATGAACACATCAGTGTTACTTAAAACAAATGCAGCTAACCGTGAGAACATCCATTATTCATAATTTATCTTAATTCCATTGTCTAATCAACTGTAAGTCGCTTTGGATAAAAGCGTTGGCTAGCTAAATAACTAATTATATTATATTACATGAAGACAACACAGGAGTTAAACCAGACCACTGTTCAGACATCACACACTGACAAAGGCGTTGCTTATCCAAGAGTAACAGAAACATGAGCAAATTAAACGAGGAAGATAGAGAGTATGTTAGCATGGCATTGCTTGTAAGTTTATTGAAGATATAACAGGCATACTCAATACAAAGCTTCCCTCCTCCAAAGGACGGATGAACAGAGGCGATGTATAGATTTTAATTGTCTTGCTTCAAACCTCTTTCAAATGCAATGGCCAATCTGTTTTCAGAAACATTTTACAAGTCTAATGTTTAACTGACACTCATCATCACAAGTGCGGTATTTAAATCCTACTCATGAATAATGCACTGGAAACAAAGTCTGCCTTGAAAGTGTTTCAGACTTGTAATTTAGACTTAAATTTTTTTTTCTGTCAAATAGAAAATATTAGCTTAACTTTAAAGTATGTCTTTGCTTGACAAATGAAATTGTCTTTCCCCTTTGGCAAATCTTGAAATTTCTCATTGGCAATCCATATTCAGCAAAATAATATGAATATAAGACAAAAATACATTTTTATAGTGTGGTAATGTTGCAGAGTAGATGGTACATCTGGCAACCTTATATAATTGCCCCTCAGCCATCGGTGTAGGGCGTTGTCCAAATCTCTGTATCTGTGGTTGTGTGGTGTGGGGTGTCTCCAGGTACATTAGAGTTAGCTCTGTAGAGAAACTCAGCATTGGGGCTCAAAGTTTCAAGCAAGAAATGAGAAAAGCTAAGAAATCAAGCAAGCACGCTATGGAAACGGACAATAAAATCTATTTCGTCTACCGGTGGCATTTAGATATATATATATATATTTTTTTGTCACATGCACCCGCTTTTTCTATTTTTGCTCAGCTGTCAGCGCAGTGACATATTTCCTTAAGAGCTCTTTGCTATTTTGATTTATTTATTTAATTCCGTCTGTTCTCCGCCTTAGCGACAAATGTCTAATCCGCCCGAAGAAAGCCGGTAACGAGGAGGAGATGGAGCGAGGAGGTTGCCGGGGGCAACGTTTTTGACGCTACACACGCCCCCCCCCCCCCCCCCCCCACCCGTCAGTGGGGGTGTCAGGGCGCTCTCTTTCCCGAAAGCTCCGTTCAGCTGCTGATCCCTCTCAGGGTTGCCAGAGGCGACTGAACTCCCCCCGCCTCCCTCTTTCTGACGGGAAACCCTCCGAGACGTCAGCCATCATTAGATTACGCCGAGAAGTGCTCGCTCTGCATTTCTAAAAAATATTTTCGACATTTTCATATGTATCGCCGTGTAACACCTTAGCCAGCTCCCAATTGCGCTTCTTTGGGGTGCAGACACATCAGATGACCCAAAACCACACTGGGAATGTGCCACTGCAATGCAGCTTCTACCAATCAGCGATAAACACCGGGGGGTGCTTGGTGAACACTACTTATAGTAAGAATTTATTTTTAGTGGCTAAGGTACATGACTGGAGCAGCCTGTAGCCTAGTGGCTAAGGTACATGACTGGAGCAGCCTGTAGCCTAGTGGCTAAGGTACATGACTGGAGCAGCCTGTAGCCTAGTGGCTAAGGTACATGACTGGGGGAGTCTATAGCCTAGTGGCTAAGGTACATGACTGGGACCCGGAAGTTTGGTGGTTCAAGCCCCAGCGTAGCCGCGATAAGATCCATGAAGCTGTCGGGCCCTTGAGCAAGACCCTTAACCCCACATCGCTTGCCCCTGCTAATCAACTGCTTTGGATAAAGGCGTCAGATAAATAACTAATGTAATGTAATGCAATGATCGATCGCAGTAGACCAGTCAAAATGTGTGTGTTGTTCCACACCAGCCCCGCTCATAAACCCAAGGGCAGGTCACCACTGTAGACAGCTTTTGAGCAGTTATTTCTTTGTGGTGTGATTTTCTGGGCCGCAGGCGGGAGTTAAACCTTCAGTCCTGAGACCGTGGCTCCTTTTTTATCTCTTCCCTGTGATATGCAAACAGAATGCAGGTTTAAGAATAGCAACAGTGTGGGCTTTTCTTTCCCATAAGCCACCTCTCCACAGGTTAGCCGCTTTGAATAGTCCTGCCCACTAGACCAGCACTAATCTTCCAGGCCAGGAACTCCTCCACTGTACGCCTGTCCCCTGTGGCAGTACCAGCCTTGCAAAGCACCACAGAAGAAGACTGCCTGCCGATGCTGCGGACATGGCCCCAGCAGAGAGGAGAGTTGTGCGCTGTCTTCTTAAGCTCCCTGTTCTTTTTAAGCCCCTCTGTCTCGGGGACCCGGCGTTTTTAAATCTGCTCTCCAGCACTCCGGGTGATAATAACTCAGAGACGGTGCGCTGGATTGAAGTGGGCACCGTGGCTGTGATAATGCACACCAGGAGTGCTGTTATGGCAGGCTGCTTCTTCACCGAAGAATAATATTAGGCCTGTGTGTCTACTTCGCTCTCTCTTTCTCTCATTCCCCCCCCTCTCTCTTTCTCTCATTCCCCCCCCTCTCTCTGTCTCTCTGTCTATATCCTATGTCCCTCCCTCTCTCACCCTGTTTCACTCCTTCTCTTGCTCTCTCTTCCATTCTCTATCTCCGTCTCTCCCTTTTTTCACCCTGTCCTTCTCTCTGTCCCTCTCTTTACCTGTACCTCCGTAGCTCTTATTTGAATGCTTCATTTACATGTCTTGCTGTGTTCTTAATTCTTCACCGTGGTCAGATGTCTGCCTGTCTGCCTCGTCCAAAATGGATTTAGTCACAGATACACTACAATCCATGTAGATTATCCAATTTTTTTTACATTCCATATGCAGCGCAATTCTAGTCCTTTGAATTTGTGTCACGGTCCAAATACTCTGATGGACCTGACTGTACAGTAAGAGGTGGAATGCAGTGTAAACAGCGGTGAAGTTGAGTTTATGGAGCGCGACAGGAAGTCTACGACAGGAAGGAGCGCGTGCGCAGAACGGACTCCTCACGACGAGGTCCTCGCGCGTCGGACGCCATTTGTCTCCCGGCAGATCGCCGGCCGTCCCCCTCTGGCGAGCCATATGCTTTTTTAAAGCAGGACAGGGGGACGGGGGACGGGGGGGGACGGGGGGGGGGACAGCTGGCTTGCCTGTTCTACATCTCATCAATTATACAGCCGCCTACATGACCGACTCCCCGTGCGAGGCCCGTTTCACGTGTACGTGTCACTGTCCGGGTCACGCTCACAGCTGCCTGCACTACGCGTCCACAGGAGGGGGGGGGGGGCTGAAGGTGGGTCAAGGACTTCTGTAGGGAGGAGGAGGAGGAGGAGGAGGAGGAGGAGGAGGGGGGAGACAAGTAGGAGGTTCGGAAGCGTCGGGGCCAGGAGTAACAACACGACAAAGGAGCGTTTGTGTTGAGCAAGGTCAGCCGGAGATCAACAGGGAACGGAAAATTGACTCCGCACCTTTAAGAGCTAGATGCGTAATGAAGGATAATACGCAGTAATGAATATAATATGTGCTGTTATCACATCTTCTACAATTATAGCATAATGAGAGCTGCGGATAATTGTTTTGTGAAAAGGGCATTTGAATAATCAGAGAAAGGTTGATTGAGACGTAGAAAGACAAACACGGTTTTTGTGTGTAAGACGTCCAGTCGACGTCTTCCTGGAAATGAGTGATACTACTGAGAGCGAGAGAGATGGAGGGAGAGAGAGAGAGAGAGATGGAGGGAGAGAGAGATGGAGGGAGAGAGAAAGAGCGAGAGAGAGAGCAGAGAGAGAGAGCAAGAGAGATGGAGGGAGAGAGAGAGAGCGAGAGAGATGGAGGGAGAGAGAGAGCGAGAGATGGAGGGAGAGAGAGAGAGCGAGACATGGAGGGAGAGAGAGAAAGAGAGAGATGGAGGGAGAGAGACAGAGATAGAACAAGAGGAACAGGCTAAGACAAAAAGAGGTTGACTGGGAGAAAGGAAGAAAGTGAATTGGAGAAGAAATGAGGGAAAGCTGATAAAAAAGAAAGCGAAGATGGAGAGAGAGCGAGAGAGAGAGAGAGATGCCTCAGTGTGGTCTGTGTTGAGTTGAGACTATACTGTTTTTTTCCCCTTGTCTTTTTTGTTCTTTGTTTTTTTCTTTTCCATTTTCTTCTTTTTTTTCTTTTTCATTATTTTTTTCATTTTTCTTGTCTTCTTCTGTGGTTTATTTGCTCCCGCTATGCTCCGCCGCTGCGTAGCCCGGGTCTGATTCACACTCCAACAATGCATCAAAAACACAATAAGCATGTAGCAGCACAACCCGAGCAGAGACACGGGGACAGTCCCATTGAGCCACGCGGGAGAGAGCCTCCAGAACCGCGCTCGAGACAGACCTCCCCTTCTGCCCCCCGCCTCCCCCCCTCCGTCCCGGACCGCCCAGGAAGGGGTTAAGGGCAGAGGAGGCGCAGCAGGAGGAGGCCTAAATGATTAATGAGGAGGGAGAGAGTGCGCTCAGGAGCTGAGAGGCTCCGCCAGCGTTGTTCCTCTATAATGCAGGAGGCTCAGCCGGGGTGTGTGTGTGTGTATGTGTGTGTGTGGGGCGGCGGGTGTGTGTGGGGGTGTGTGTGTTTGGGGTGGGTGGGTGTGTGTGGTGTGGGTGTGTGTATGTGTGTGTGCGTGTTTGGGGTGTGTGTGTGTGTGTCTGGGGGGTCCCAGGTCCCTGGCAGATGCAGGTGGTCATATTCTGTCTCTGTTCTCTCCCTACTCTTCATTTTCTATGGGGCGAACAGAGTCTCTCTCTCTCACTCTCTCTCACTCTCTGCCTCCCCCTCCCCTCTCCCCTTTCTCTCCTTCTATTATCCCCCCTCTCTCATTTTATTGGTGTTTATCACTCTCTCTGTCTCCCTCTTCCTCTCTCTCTTTCCCTACACTCCCCCTTTTTGCTGTAGATAAAGAATAAAATAAGAAAGTTAAACCCACACTTTCTCGCTGCAGATATGTGAAAGTTTTTCTCAGAGGCTCTGTGCAGTCCGCTGTGGGGGTAGGATGGGAATCAGCTCCAGAAACCCCTTCGATCTCTTCTGCTTCCACTTTAATGAAAAATTCACATCTCTGGGATATTTTCAGCCCAGTCCCACCTGTATACAGCAGCAATATTCTTGCAAATGACCAATCATTTTTAAATAATCATCTGTTCTCAACAGTATTTCAGAAAAATATATATTTAGTGGGGTTGTGAAAAATATATTTATTATGATGTCAGTGAGTGACATATTTAATTGACATTTCATAGAAATTTATCAGGGCGTTTGCGGGGCAGTTGAGTCAAATATGTAATTGTTTTGGATTCAATTATATTTCTATGCTTTAGCGAGCTGGTACTAGCATCTAAATTTTATTCATGTCTGACCATGACTTCAATGCCATGATGACATTAACTGTGAAACAACAAGTAAAGAAAGAAGTTTAGTTATGAATTCTAAATTTACATTTAAATCAACACTTTAATTCCACATTTGGCACTGACACTGCAGTAACCACATACTGAAGTGCCAGAAACAGATAATCAGCCTAATTTTCCTGATGGCAGTAATATGTTTTAAGTAGCTTGAACAAAGTTTCTGTAAAATGTCAAATACCATTAGAAGGCTTCAGTTACAGTGAGCCCTCGACAGGTCACTGGTATTGACACGCGTAGCACGTTAGCACGTTAGCGCTCCGTAACACCTGCTCTCTCGCTCCGCGCTGCGTGAGGCCTCCCTACACGGCCTTCTCGAAACCGAAACGCGTCTTCGGCGCGAGCCGCTGAATTAATCATGCATCCAATTAGGGCGAATCTGCATATTCATCAGGAAGGGACGGATCTGACACTCACCATTTTTATTTAACGATGTAGATGATTATTATAATAACGATAATGGTGGTGGTGATGATGAGGAGGATGATCTCGATGATGTGCATGGCACCACTGCCGCTGTTACTACCAGCACCACTACTGAAGCCATTCTTATTTATTTATTTATTTATTAACTGCATTCATAAAAGATCTGCAGTCATCATCATTTTGTAAAGATGAGGCTACATGATTTCTGTTTCAGCATATTGCCTTAATATAGCCTACGTGTAAATGCTTCATCACAGGTGCACAAATGAGAGGTGAATTGATTATGATGATCAGTGCCTCTATTTGCAACTCATTCCATTTAAATGTTGAATAAGACCTTGTATTCATCTGCAGTGACACAGAATGTCATCCCAGAACCACTGAATCAATGGCCTTGTGCCTTATGCTTGAATACTGTATAACACTGAGGTTGTGTACGTGCATGTGTGTGTGTGTGTGTGCACATATGGGTGTTTATGCCCATCCCTTTGGTAATGTCACTCCCCTCTCTGTTGCAGAAAGCCCTTGTGCTGGGCTGGGGGGTCATTAATTAAGCTGTTCTGAGAGGATTATGATCATCTCAGTCCCTGGGGGGAGGAGGGGGAGAGTGGGGCGTGGGGGTGAGAGTGTGTGTGTGTGTGGGGGGGGGGGCTGTGATGCTGAAATTATCCAAGCAGGCTTCTTATTGATAAATTACCCTGGAAGAAAGAGAACATAAACATACACACTTCACCTTGTGGCTAGTATGGGGCAGGTGAGAGAACATCATAGATAAGCTACATGGGTTTGTTTCTGAAAATGTCTCTATGCGTCCACATATGTGGCTATTGCGTCTTACTAATTGTACTACATTTAATTTAATCTGTGCAATACTGTGCAATTCCTAAAATTATAGATATTGCATGCAAAATTGCCTTTTTTTTTTCAATAGGATAAAAAAAATAAAACCTTCATTTGAATAATTTATTACATTTGGAAATAAAAAATAATTTAATTGAGCAAAATATGGTTATTGAGAGATTCACGCATAGTGTTGTGTAATGCTTTTCATTTAATTACTGTTTTATTTTTTTATTTTTTTTTAAATTGGCATACAACTTAGCCATACAACTTAACATGCGGATTCCAGAAACCAGACTAGTGAATAACAGACACCGGTCACACATAGCGGTCTGTTTCTCAAACAGAACTTGAATAATGGGATGAATTAAACTTTATTTGTGCGAACACGGAGTTAAGACATTAACTCATACATGTGGTAGTAGACGACGAATGCGGCATTGCGCACAAACAGCTTTGTCCGCGCACGCGAAGAAGAGCCTCGTCAGAAAGACGTGTAAACAAACCGCATGAAAGCGCAATTAGCCGCTGAGACACTACGTCACCCAGAGAAAAACATTTCGTGGAAAAGGGTCGTAAAATGCAAGTATACTGCAAAGCGTCGTCATGGAAGAGAAATAAGTTTGTCCAAACAAGACGGGGCGATGAGGCATTAATAAGGAATGATTAAAATTTCCAGCACATGGGATTTTTTAAATGCCTTTTCCTTGTATGGATTTAATCAAGATTCCGATTGGAAGCCCATGCTAATTAATATTTCCATTGAAGCTTCCTCTTCTGGTACTACAAGGCCATTTGCTTAAGTGTTTTGTGCGTAAATACACATCAATACAAATATTAGTCAGATTCACATTAATGCTCTATCACGCTAAAGTCATTGGCTTGCTCAAAGGTAGTAGTTATTGAGAGACAGTGAGAGAGAGATCTAACAATATATAACATCTAATAACAATTCGTTTCTGCTTTTGCATGCACTTTATGTGTTTGTTTATATTTCATGACATTGTTTTGTTGACATTTTTTTTGTAAAGTTCTGGCAACGCATGTATATTGAAATATGTTGTGCCAGTTTGTAATTGTGTGTGTGAGTGAGAGAGACACATAGAGAGAGAGGATAGCATCCCCCCACCACGTCCCGATTGGGCTCAACGTTGCCCGCAGCGATGCCCAGCCGTGCACGGCGGTTGCCGTGGGCGCCCGGGTGCCCTCGGCAGTCCGGCCCGGTGGAGGTAGCCCGTCGCCTGGTCTCCATGGTGACCAGTGACGGCTCGACACGCGTCTCCCGCCACCGCGGGAGCGACGGGCAGGAAGCCGTCACTGGTCACCATGGAGACCAGGTGACGGGCTACCTCCTCTCTCTCTCTCTATGTGTCTGTCTCTCTCTCTCTCTCTCTCTCTCTCTCTATGTGTCCCACCGCCGGTGGGAGCTCTGGGAAGAGCCTGTACCGGGGAGAGATGTAGGGTGCGTGTTCTTTTACTGCAGGGGGGATGTTCTGCCAACACCGCCAGCTGCCAGCGCTCACAGGCAGAAACGCGCGCAGCCTCCCCTGAGTGGGTTTAAGGAGAAGGACCCTCAGTCCATTAATGTCGGCCTCATGTGCCAGTTTCTGCTTGCTAAGGAAACGTGCCACTTTTTTGGTTTTTAGCATCTAAGCTATCAGGAAGTTTGATTAATTTGAGATCACAGGATTAATCAATTGGATTAAGTTATTACAAGGCTGAATACAACATTGTGTTTTGTTGTATTGAAATGGGGAATTGAGGTGCCCCGGTCTCCATATCAGCAATGCCATTGTTCTCCATTGCAGAATATAGATGGCACTATGATGTAAGAAATGGTAAATGGTCGTTTGATGCTGTGATATAAATGCTATTGAAGTCCTAGTGCTAAGATGTGACAAATCATATTGGAAGTTTTGGTAGTATGATGTCAGAAATGATACTGGAGTTATAGCATTATGTTTTCAGAATTGGGCCTGCTGTGGAACTGTGGGATTCCTGAAATAAATGGTGTTCAGGCTTTTCAGTTAACATTAGTAGTTTTAGTCAGTTGACCAGTTCTTTGATGTCAGTGACTCTGAAATCATAAATGTTATTATCAGAGGAAAAGCGTAGACACAAATACTGAAGTTTACAGGGTTATAATTCATGCATATAATCATTGTTATTGTGGAAAAATAAGCAATTAAAATATTAGAAGGTAGGGAATATTTTTAATCATATCCGACCCCCACTGTCTCGTGATAATTAAATGCATTTGATTAATTACATTTTACTGCCATGATTTACCTTGGTGGGAAGTACTGAGGCTACAATTGCTTTGTGTGTGTGTGTGTGTGTGTGTGCCTGTGTGAACATGTCTGTGTCTGTGTGTGCGTGTGCCTATATGTATATACGCATAATTCATATTTCACAAGAATGTCTTCTGAAGGCGTTATAAAAGAACAGATTTTAATGGTGCACTGAGGTTCTCCCACAATGCAATTCCCGCCAGACAGCTCAGTAGTGCCTCCTCTGGTTGAACAAGTGGCTGCGATCTGCCTCTGCCAGCTGCTCCACTAGAGGCAGCTGCGTGATTGTGCGCACCCTCTTGAGTTTACCCAGGATGCTGAGTGACAGGACACGCCTACACTCATGAGTAGGCTCTCCTAATTGGGAGACAAAAGGGAAAATCTGGACTGAGAAGTTGTTGATTATAAAGATGTTTTTAAAAAAGAAAGAAAAGACTGAAAAGAGTAAAAGCTTGTTCCTCTCCAGATGAGTTGTTTGCTTACTGGCGTTTTTGGCAGCGCACATGCACACACACACACACACACACACACACAAACACACTCCTGTAATTAGCATTCAGCTCATAGTCTATGAGCAAGAGCATCACATCAGCCAATTTTTCATTTACTCATCCACAGCCATGTATATAACACATTTTGATCTTAACATTCATATCAGTGGATATTTATTGCAGCTATTTAGCTTAAGTGGGTTAAATAAGGGTTGGGCACTGGTGCTAGGGCTAAACTCATAACCTTCTATCCTTGATCCATGTTCACTTCACACTGTCTCATTCAACCTGAGCTAATATGGTTTCGCATAGCTAACCACCACAAACTTGGGCTCATATCAGTCAGAGAATACTACTCTAGATACTCGCTTTCTCTCAAACATCCAACCACTGACATTGAATAGCAAAACAATCAAAATACTTCACAATTTGAAGTTAAGTTCATTGTAACTGTTCATATGTATATGTAAGTTTTCAAATTCTTAACTATGTCTTTGCATAATAGTTGAATTAGATGAATTAATGCAAACAAAATATTTCAGTAAGTAAAAGAGCAAGAAAGATGGAAATGAATCAAACTAAATGCAAAAAATGGGGGGGGGGGTAGTATTCCAGGATGTATATTTATTTGGGTCTTGCAGTGTGAAAGTTTCTTTATCGGGGGGGGAAGTGGTTTGGAGCCCAACTCCATTCCGGTGTGAGACTGTAGACCTCCAGGGAGACTGCAGAGTGCTCCGACTGTTTCCACGGCAACGGGTTTCCTTCCCACATTTATTTATTTATTTGATTATTTATATATATCTTTCTCTCTTTCAGCAGAGCAGCGAAACCAGGTCCTAAACCCTGTTCAGAGGGCCCAGGGTGGACACGCCCCTTTACAAAGGGTCAAAAAAATGTTCTACTGTGTCTGCCCATGCCTAATATCATACTATACCATTGTGACATATCAGTGATTGTGTCATTTATAATGATTATTATTACAGTTATTTCATTTGGAGTGGCTTACATTTGACATCGTACTCATTTGCATAGCCTGGTATGCACTGAAGCAATTTGGCGTAACAGCTTTGCTCAAGGTTATGATGGCTATTCCACTGTGTGAGATTCAAAACTGCAACCTTCTGGTTCGGAGCCCAGGCCGTTACAAGCCCAAGTTTCCACATTTTCACCCTTTTGTCCGTTCACATCATGTGTGGATTGGGAATACTTAAGAGTCCATATGCTGTGTGGGACTTCTCTGAATAGCCTTTTTTTTATTTTAACCCTAATTTCGGCACACCTGAGTCTCCTCATTGGCAGCTCAATGAGTCCTCTTGCTGTTGAACGAGGCTTTATTAGGTTCGGAATTAAAACCTACAGCACAATAGATCTCCACAAACAGGGTTTGGGCAGACTTGGGCCTAGTGAATACATTTGTATTAATATCATGCCTGCAATCTATTGTTTAGTAAGTTTGTCTGTGTGTGTGTTTGTGCATGTGTATGTAAATGGTAAATGGTTGGTATTTATATAGCGCCTTTATCCAAAGCGCTGTACAATTGATGCTTCTCATTTACCCATTCATACACACACTCACACACTGACGGTGATTGGCTGCCATGCAAGGCGCCGACCAGCTGGTCAGGAGCATTTGGGGGTTAGGTGTCTTGCTCAGGGACACTTTGACACAGCCCTGGCGGGGGATGGAACCGGCAACCCTCCGACTGCCAGACGACTGCTCTTACTGCCTGAGCCATGTCGCCCCTATGTGTGTGTGTCCAAAGTGAAAAGTTTATGCTCACACACTGCAGGCAGTAAGTCTGATGACCTTTGACCCATGTCTGCGTGCTCTAAAATAAATACGCCCACTTTTCTTTTCTGTCTAATACTGTCTGCTGTGTAACTCAAGCTTCCTTCCTATCTGAGTGTTCTAGGAACTTCAACATACTGTAGATCCATTACACTTGCCAGATACCTGTCTGTTGATTTTCTGTTTGGTTGGTAACAAGGAGTTTCTGGTTCTGTTTAACAGCACACATCATCTGTTGTGTCACCTAAGTACTTAGTCCTGGACCCTAGAATTGTTTTAGAAGATTCAGCTGCAAATTGGCTGCTCCAACATATTCACGAATGTGGAACTGAACATCGGTTTGTCCGTGATGTCTTCTTCAGTATCTGTGTTAGCGTCTGTAATGTTGCATCCTGGGATTTCTGTGACTAACGCAGCAACTGCAGAGCACACAAATGTGCGAAAGTGGATGCACGCTGTATCTACGGCGACGCAGGAATATGCACTGGTACACTCAGGGTGACCTAGGGGAAGAGAGGTGGGGGTGGGGGGTTGTGGGAAGGTGGAGAGTGGGGGGGTGGAAGGGGATTAGCCCAGGCGCGATGTGACCTTGCTCCGGAGCGACCTTGTCTCCAAGCGACAGCGGCGGCTTGCGTGTCCGCGGGCTCGCGCTACCGGCCCCTCTCCTGCAGCCAGCCAATCAGAGAGGGTCTTTCAGGGGCCGCGATCTGGGCCGAGCGGGGGCGGAGGGGCGGAGGGGGGGGTGGGGGGGGTCGCCCGCTGAGCACTGTCCCAAAAATTCCATCCCCGTCCTGCCTCCTCCTCCTCCTCCTCCTCCTCCGACTGTGACGAGAAGCTTCTCCGTGGCGGGAGGGAAGATTCTGCTCTCACTTCTTCTTTTTTTTTCTTTTTACAGTTGCAGCGGCGACAATCCCGCTTGTATCTATGACAACAACTGTTTCTGCTGCTACACCCACTCCTCCTGCTAATATTAGAGCGCAGCTGCTAGTGCAGCTATCAAAACTGCCGTGATTGGTGGTGGGACAAATAATAACAAGGAAAACAGGGACAATGCTACTATGACTCTGAGCGCTAGAAAATGCTGCTGCAGCTGCTACCTGCGACCACTGGTTCCATGTTGATTGGATGGAGAACGATGTTAGTAGGTGCTTTAATTTCTTACAAAACGAGACGTTTGTAGGTGATTATTTTTCCTTGCTCCTAGCCTGCAAGTAAGCACCAGGCCCGGTTTACATTTAATTCCATAAAACGGTGAGCCGTAGGACAAGGCAAACCAGGAGTTAACAGGCAAAACTGGATTAAAGGGAAAGTTTGTTGTTGTCCAGCCATCTGTGAAAGTTTGCAGAGGGAGAGCGAGAGGAAGAGAGAGAGAGGGAGAGAGGGAGAGAGAGAGAGAGAGAGAGAGGCACTCACAGTGACTGCATGTTCACCAGCTCCAAAACAAATGATCCTTAAACAATAAAATCAAGCTGTTCCTCTTTTATGGGGGCCTCCATGGAATCCTCGTCTCCTGTCGTAGTGCACAAACTTGTGCGATAAATATTTACTCTGAACCCACAACGTCCTTTGGCCAGCGTTTCTGGCGGACGTCTTTTGCCGAAATGACGCTGGTCTTAGTCTTCGTAAATAAACTGTTCTTTCCATCGTGACTTTGTGTTTGTTTGTCCCTCTGTCCATATTTGTTCAGGGCCCTGCGTATACACAGCCTTTGGTGCTGCTAACGTGACCCGTGTCTTTCCGGAAACTGAAGAGAAAGAAAGTCAGAAAAACCAGGGAAAAATTGGTGCGCTCTCAGTTACCGGGAAACGTGGAGCGCTCTCTCTTTTTCTCTGAGATATGAATGTCATAAGCTGGTTTAAGCCTTCCGTCTTTAAATTGAAAATTGTAACCGACCAGCCAGTGAATAAATAGTCAAGTGGAACTGCAAAATCCACCATTTCTGTGGCAAATCCACTGACAAACAGACAAACAAGGGAAGTTCACCTGGATTATGTTTCGGTTCAAAACTCTTGAACTCAAACATTTATTTATTGATTAATTCATTTGAAAATATATATTTTACTGCCTTCTGCCCCACCCCAATTTCATGGTCACCACCATGAATCAAATATTATATTCCAGAACTGGCCATAATCTGGTCTAGCTTGGTATGACCTGGTCAACCAGCATGGCCAAGTTGGTCTAGCTGGGTGTCTAGCTGGTGAACCAGCCAGTGCTAGTAGCTTGTCTGAACTGGTAGTTTGTTGTTTCAAAGCATGTCGAGCTGGGAGCTGGTCTGAGCTGGTCAGGTGTTTCAGACCTAGCTTGAGGTGTGTTTTTCAGCAGGGTTAGCAACTGCCCTGTGCAACCGACACTCTAACCAATGCAGACATGAAATCCAATTCAAGATGCTTTTCCCCTTAGTCCATTGGGACACAACAGTGCAGAAACAAATCCTATCCTAAACTCTGCTTTGGACAAGAAGGAATGCGAGAAAGACTTCCAGAGTGGACTGATTGAAGGAAAGTTGAAGTTGAAGCACACCTCAGACTGCATGCAGGAAGACCCTAGTGGTCAATTGTGGGTACTACGGGCAGGACAGGGGGCGCTGCCGGCGGTAAGCGGGGGACGGTGGTGAGCTGAAGGGTTGCGCTCGGTGTAAATTCAGGCTGAAAGGAGGGACGTCTGCGATGGCGTGCTCTCTGCGTGACCTCTGCACACTGACTCTCCACGGCGCCCTTGGCGTCAGAGACACAGTTTGTGTTTGCTTGTGCTGAAGGCAGCTTGGAGGAGGAGGTGGCCTTCATGTTAAAGCCTTCTAAATGTCTCTTTCTCCGACTCCCCACACCCTCGCAAGGTGAAACGAGACTGGTGAATGCAGCACTGTAATGGCAGTTGAGAGTTTTACTGGCCTCTCTGCACTGTAAAACAAAATGGCCGCTCTGGAGCCCAGCCAGTCTCGACTGGAACCGCGTTTAGTGGGAATGCAGTTACCATGGTAATAGTTGCCCCATTGTTACTTTGAGGTTTACAAAGGGTTGCATGCTTGAGTTTAAGAGTGTGTGTGTGTGTGTGTGTGTGTGTGAGATTATGTGCGTCTGTCTGAAAGTGCCTCTGAGTGTCCCACAGAGTGTACTTTGAGCTTTGATTACCATCTCCAAAGTGAAAAAGGGAAATTATATTTTTCACCCAGCCCATCCTAACAGTGCCTCCAGATTCTCTTCATCAACAATGCAAACACACAAACCAGCAGCTCTGCAGTGAGCACACAGTCCAGGGCACCTAGCCACCGCCCTGTTGGCTGGAACACGAGCTCATATGCTTAGGAAAACACAAAGGGTCAGAATGCAGACTTTCAGCACCAACAGACGCGAGTTTCAGCGTCAGCTCGTCGGGTGTTACGATGTGAAGGAAGGGTTTTGTGTCTGGCCGATAGTGTTCACCTGTACACGGCTCCGTCAAACCAGCGCATGCTTCCTGCAAGTGTTCACAAAAAAACCACTCTCCTAATTATCGCCTCCATTGAGCAAATTTGTCTCCCCGCATGAAGCGGTTGGTTATCCATTAGCGTCCCGCGGATACCATTGTGCCGGCTGCAGGGGGCCCGAGAGATGCGGGGCTTGTGGCAGGACCGCAGCCGTTCCTCACCGCGGTCACCCCTCTCTGGGGTCGCGACCCCCATGAAACACCTGGAGCCCTGCTCGTTCAGGTCTGTCTGGCTGTGCAGGGAAACCCTTTGGATTCTGTACAGTACGGCTACAGTGCGTATCATGGTCCGAGTGGACAGGACTGGGTTCTGATTCGGGTAAAAACTTGTGCTGAAAACTCTTATTGTCCATCTACAGACCTGTGAAGTCAGTGTCGACCTTCAGTACATTTAGAAGCTGTGTGTTATCGCTGTGTCCCTAATGTAGTGCCGTAGCTCGGAAAACCTTCAATAACCTGGACTGACCAGGAGTTTCATGACCACAGTGAGGCGGCCGGTGACAGTGTTTCACAGAAAGAGAGGCCTGCTTTCTGCTGCTCTGCCTTCCTACTTATACAGGAAATGGGGGGGTACTTATTACGTTCCTTCCTGTGCAGTGTCATTTGAATTTCCTGTTATAACGATGGGGGGGGGGGGGGGGGGCAGACGTGCTCGTCCCTTCCACCCTGCTGACAACAGCTGGCACAGCATCAATCGTCTGCCCCATGGACAGAGAGAGAGAGAGTGATAGAGAGAGAGGGAGAGAAAGTGATAGAGAGAGTTTTTACTAGACACTTTTTTTGTGTTTGTTTTATTTTCCACTGAGCATAGGAAAACAAAGGATAGGAAGTGCAGGATGCAAAGGGAGAGAGGAAGAGAAAGAGAGAGATTAATGGAGAGAGGATGAAGAAACAGGGAGAGAGAGAGAGAGAGAGAGAGAGAGAGAGAGAGAGAGAGAGAGAGAGAGAGAGAGAGAGAGAGAGAGAGAGAGAGAGAGAGAGAGAGAGAGAGAGAGAGAGAGAGAGAGATGGTTCAGGCAGTAAGAGCAGTCGTCTGGCAGTCGGAGGGTTGCCGGTTCAATCCCCCGCCCGGGCTGTGTCGAAGTGTCCCTGAGCAGGACACCTAACCCCTAAATGCTCCTGACGAGCTGGTCAGTGCCTTTCATGGCAGCCAATTGCCGTCGGTGTGTGAGTGTGTGTATGAATGGGTGAATGAGAAGCATCAATTGTACAGCGCTTTGGATAAAGGCGCGATATAAATTCCAACCATTTACCATTTACAAATGGAGAGGTGAGAAAACCAGAGAGAAACAGGAGTGGAGACAAAGGGAGCAAGAACACTGAACCCTTTCCCCTGTCGTGCTTATGCACGAGTGTCCCTGGGAATTCTGGGCCCCTGGAAGCATATTGCTCTGGGCCCCCCATCCTGCTGGAATTCTTGTGGGCCCTCTCCAGCTGTGCCCCCCCCCCCCCTTCCCAAAAAATACTTTGGGTCCCTAAAATCGTCACCACCTCTCACCCCACTAGCGACAGCTCTGTGCGTGTGTAGAGAAATGTAGGCCTCTCCTGCACCTGATCCTGACACAGAGGAGATTAGAATGCTGCCCACATTTCTCTACGTTTTTTTTCTTGGCTTTCCCCTAATGAGCACAATCTCCCCTACAGTGTCTCCTGAGGGCTGAGAGAGAGAGAGAGAGAGAGAGAGAGAGAGAGAGAGAGAGAGGGAGAGGGAGAGGGCGGGAGAGAGCAAAAGAGAGAGAGAGAGGGCGGGAGAGAGAGCAAGAGAGAGAGAGATAGAGGGAGGGAGGGAGATGGAGGGAGGCAGAGGGAGAGAGGGAGGGAAATGGAGGGAGGCAGAAAGCGGGAGAGAGGGAGGCAGGGAGAGAGGGAGAGAGAGAGAGATGAACAACCAGCTTCAAAATACAGGGAAATTGTGCAGCATCAGATACTGTAAATAGACAGACAGAATGACAGACAGTCACAATACGCTTCCTTCTTTAGATTCCAGTTTAATTAGAGGCTAGACAATGACAAAAATAGTCGAAATTACAATCGCGCTGCCGGAAATCACATGCAACTCATTTAAATAGACATTGGCCAACATCCACGTTTCATGCTACTCAGTTTTGGACCTTTTGCACCTTAATATAAACGCTGACTGAAGATTTAAGAAAGACTAGCAAGGAAATGTACCTGCTCATCCATCATCAAAGTCTCTTTAATGGGACAGGCTGCACAGTAATCGGATAGAGGTCACAACCTATTCCATGTTCCCCCAGGTTTCATTTTAGCCTATGACATAGGCCTTTATGAATCCCTGGATGTACTTCATTCACTTTTTAAGGTTTAAAATGCATAATGGAACACTTAAATGCTGATGTCACAATCACAGCAGGTAACTGAAAGCAACAGAGGTCTAGGACACTGGCAGAATCTTGAAAAAGAATTTCATCAAAGGGTTAAGTAGAATGCGATTAGATTCACTGTGCTTGTTACGTATTGGTGTCCAGCCTGGTTTTCGGCACATTGTCAAACTTGGGTCACGAGGTCGATGGTTCCTGATGTGTTTGTAATAGCCAGGCCGATTGTGCACGGATTCCAATTAGTCTTGACACTCAACGTTTAACGCAACACCAACAGCGTCACAGGTCAGGATGTCAAAGCTCAAGGTCACGCAGGTTCCTAATATACTTTTCAGATGCAGGTTTTTTTTCATACTTCAGCTTGTGTGTGTGTGTGGGCACTTGTGTGTGTGTGCCACGTAGTCAACATGATAACTAGTGTTCATAAACAAGTTGGTTCTCTCCTTATAGCTCCCATTTCATTGTACAATACGAATATGGTGTTTATACAGTATGTTCAATATTTTATAGAATTTCCAGTACTTTTCATTCAGTACAGGTACAGATCTGATCACCTTGCACAGAAGCATTTCAGGCCTGACAGCAAATCAAATCACTTTGTTTTATCAGGTAACCTGTCGATAGACTTCAGCGATGTTCAGCTTGTGCTTATACCCAGCGCAGGTCTGACCAGGGGTCCTGTCTCAAGCGCAGGAGAACAGACCCCTGAACCAGGCCTTTTAAAGCAGCTGCTCCATCTAAATGCAGCTGCTTACTGCTTCTCTGGAGTCCAGTAAGACTCACATCGCCCCTGTTTCACATCTCCCTGAGGCCAGGGTTTCAGCTTACGTGGGGCTGTGTGAGTGTTATAATGTGTATGAAGCTGGGGTTTAGACCATGCTCAGGTGTACCCATGGCATATCACAGGTATTCCAGTGTATCCACAGTATATGTACCCCAGGTACTCAGTCTTAACAGGTGTGTGTGGTTTAGCCTGGGTCAGTGTAACAGGTGTGTGTGGTTTAGCCCGGGTCAGTGTAACAGGTGTGTGTGGTTTAGCCCGGGTCAGTGTAACAGGTGTGTGAGGTGGGTGTAGTGTTGGGTGTGTGGGTGTAGTGGTGTGTGTGAGGTGGGTGTAGTGTTGGGTGTGTGGGTGTTGCTGGTGTTTGTGAGGTGGGTGTAGTGTTGGGTGTGTGGGTGTAGTGTTGTGTGTGAGGTGGGTGTAGTGTTGGGTGTGTGGGTGTTGCTGGTGTGTGTGAGGTGGGTGTAGTGTTGTGTGTGAGGAGGGTGTAGTGTTGGGTGTGAGGAGGGTGTAGTGTTGGGTGTGAGGTGGGTGTAGTGTTGGGTGTAAGGAGGGTGTAGTGTTGGGTGTGAGGAGGGTGTAGTGTTGGGTGTGAGGTGGGTGTAGTGTTGGGTGTGAGGAGGGTGTAGTGTTGGGTGTGAGGTGGGTGTAGTGTTGGGTGTGAGGAGGGTGTAGTGTTGTGTGTGAGGAGGGTGTAGTGTTGTGTGTGAGGTGGGTGTAGCGTTGGGTGTGAGGTGGGTGTAGCGTTGGGTGTGAGGTGGGTGTAGCATTGGGTGTGAAGTGGGTGTAGTGTTGGGTGTGAGGTGGGTGTAGTGTTGGGTGTGTGGGTGTAGCTCTTGCCGTAGCTCCTACAGCCATATATGGGGGATGCAGCCATGTGACTGTCACAAGGTGCCTAAGTGACAAGAGGCAGGATGTTCTGTCCATGTAAACATGCACATTCACCTACTTTCTCTCAACTCTCTCTCTCTCTCTCTCTCTCTCTGTCACTCAAACACATAATACACACCCACACACTCACACACATACACGCGCGCACACACACACCCACACACACACATGCACTTCCCAAAGCAGGCAGTGGTGAAACAGACCTCACCTGGGTACAGTAGTGAGGGTAAATGATTGACAGGTCTGGCAGAGTGCAAACAGCAGGTTTTGTTTTTTTCCTTTATGAGCACCTGGCACAGATCATACCGTTTGTCAGGGACCCTGTTTACATGGAGAGAGAGAGAGAGAGAGAGAGAGAGAGAGGCTTGAGAGCAGACTGCGTGGAAGTATGGTCAGACAGACAGACAAACAGACAGACAGACAGACGACACGGCAACTCCTCTAAAACACACACCGTCCCGGCCGTCACAGTCGACCGCCCTGAGTCCAGCCCCCCACCCGCCCGCCGGCCGGGCAGAAGAGCACTGACACCCCGGCGAAGTGCTTTGACCTTGTGACCGTGACGCACGCTAACAAATGCAAACACCTGTCCCCGCCGACGCGGCACACTGAAACATTCGGGCCGACAGCTCCTCCGCTTGTATCACAAGTCCTAATTATTAACCTGCGGAGTGAATCATCACCGAGACCATTAATCCCTGCGCGGACAGCTGCTGTCCTGAATAATGGCCGCCGGATCGGCTCCTATAGATTAGCCGTGTGTCACTTTTAACGAGAAGGAGAACTTTTAGACTTCTCTTAATGCAGTGAAGCCCAGCCAGCCAAGTAAGTAGTTCTGTAGTCAGAGCTGCGTCCGTACATCTGTGTTCTCTGGCTGTGTGGGTTTCAGGGAGGGTTTCCTGTGGACTGTGTCTAAAGAGGGCTGTAATTGCTACACGGTTGACCCGCTGTGGATGTAATACCGTCAAATTTAAGCTGACAGTTTCCAGCTTTAAGGTCATATTCAATTTTTTATTTAAAATCCAGTGTGCTGTGAGCCAAAACAACATGCAACATAATTTTCTCTGTCCCAATTCTTTAGCATTTAACTGTAACTTTTTGTAATTATAATGTATCAGTTTATTCAACTGTATATTTGGTATTGTTATTATTATTAGTATTAGTAGTAGTAGTAGTAGTAATAGTAGTAATAGTAATAGTAGTAGTAGCCTCAGTAGTAGTAGTAGCAGTTGTAATAGTTGTAGTAATTGTAATAGTAGTAGCAGTTGTAATAGTTGCAGTAATAGTAGTAATAGTAATAGTAGTAGTAGTAGTAGTAGTAGTAGTAGTGGTAGTAGTAGTAGGAGTAGTTTCTAAAAAGACATTTATTATAAATAGATACTCTGTTTCCCAGTGGTAAGTGTGGGAGTCTGTCCCATCTAGAGGGAAACAGCGTTGTGTAAAACGGCTTTGGTGAACGCGTGGTATAGGGCATTTCCCTGCCCCCCTCACTGTAATCAGCATGTTTTGTCTGGGGGGGTGGGGTGTGCATTTCCATACAATGCAACAGGAAGCTGCCCAAACTGTGACTAAATGTGCCTGGCTCCATCATTGTCATCATTCCTCAACAAACAAAAATACAAAATAACCTACAAAGAGCGTTATACTATTGGGCTGGTTGGAGTGGGTGGGGTTTGCCAGGAGGATAGGGGTAGGTGGGTGAATTTGGAGCTACCCCCCCTAACCCACCCCGAAGGAGCCACTGTTCTGAAACGGAACATTCCCAGTCACCCTGAGTGTTATGCTGTCATGAGTCATCAATCAAGAGTTAAAAATGAGTCATGAGTCAAGAGCTGAAAATGTATGTGTGTCTTTCAAAATTTCTAACAGTCCTGAGATCCCAGAAGTGGATCCTTTCACATTTTCTCCACTGATTTACTCAGTAGTGTAAATGTGCCAAAGAACCCAAGTAAGCAAGAGCACAGAACTTCACTGAAATAAATTTTTCATCTGTCAGATGTGATCGACAGGTATTTATGTTTGTCCTTTCACCATTTCTTACATCCTGTCTTCCTTCTTTAGAGAGGCTGACCTAGTATAGTAATTGGAACATGAACTCCACACATTCATGCGTACAGAGG